>NC_040905.2:69329917-69427515 GCF_004126475.2 Phyllostomus discolor | reverse complement strand
ATGTGTTACAAAGAATATCGGGCTCACTCTAAACATTTATGTAAACTCAAGTTAGTTCCATGCTAGACTTGAGCTTTGTGGTCAGTTTGAAATGTGACCATGAGCATGTGTTATTAATGTATGCCCATTTCTTAAGTGTAAAAAGTGTAAAAACAAGAATTTTTAAAATATTCTCTACAAATTCATCAACTTTTTTAAATGTAGGAATGGATTATGTGGCTGCTGTCAGCCTCAGAGCATCATGATCAGTTAATGATGTCTGGACGTCTGCCCGGCTGTTAAAAGGTGTACTCACTAAGAATTCATTTTATTTTTTGTTCACTCTTCTAAATGTTATATTGTTTCAACATTCTAAGGCTCACTTTTACGACTGCTCCTCTGCAACTTTTCTAGATTTGTCACAGTCCTTCCAATAAGTACAAAAAATACTCAAGATGTTAATCAGTTTTTAAAATTATAAATTTCTTGACCCTTGCTTTAGACCAAAAGTAGAATTTCTTTGTCAGCTTAATTGGCATAGACTGTAAGAAATAAAAGCTCAAAAGACAGAAAAGTAAGTAATGGAGAGACTTTTTCATCATTTTGTGACCAAGTATTTTAAATAATTGAAAAGAAGTTGTGTCTCTAACGTGTTTGTTCTTTATTACTGAACCTGAGTTTGATAAAATTCTCTATCTTTCAGCTTCCTTCCAAGTTTTTACTTCAATTTAAAATCTTAGAACTTGCCTTGTCTTGAAAATCACTTTGTGCTCTTGAAAGGCTGTGAAAAGCTAGTGATTTTCTATTTTCTTAATTTTTTGAAATGCAGATAAATGAGTAAAATGAATCTCTCTTATTTCCTCTTGAGCTGATTCCTTTCCCATTTAGAGATCTTTGCAGAATTTATGGCATGTTTCTACCTAGTTGTATAATTTTATTAGTTATCATCTAACATTTGAGTTGAGTTACCACTTAGACAATGCCATCCTTACAACTACAGTCCAAGGTTAAATTACCCAGTTTGCTTCTGAGGAAAATGTATATGCATATGTATATGTATATACACTTACACACATACAGATTAATACATAGATCATAACCTAATACATACAAACACACACATAGCATGAACATAATTATTAGTGTATTTTTATAGATTCTTTTTACATTGCAATGGACTTCGCATTTTTCATATGGGCAGCACGGTCAGGACTCCTGGCACATACTCTGAATCTTAGAGACCTTTGCAAAATTTTTTCTATTACTTTGGTGGAAATAACAGCTATTGGATTATAATTAAATTTAGGTAGAAATTGAAAGATGATATTTGAAGTTTTCAATATCAACTTTAGAGTCTAAATATGATAATCAAACCATGGATTAGATTTTGTGCTAGATTGGTGGATATATTAGAGAGTACAAAATCAGGTTTTCATGTTATCAGTAGCTGCTCTTCTCATCAGAACTATTTTACTCTACATTGCTCACATTCATCTTACTTTCCTACTAAAGGAGATCATACTATAGAAAGCTAATATTTATTTTACAATTGGTAGCACACTTATGGTAAAGAAAAATGCGTCCTGAAGGTTAGCAAAAGTTGTTTTGGTGAAAGAATATTTCAAGCATTACCATTTGTTACCAGAGCAATGTTATGTAATTACATTTTTAATTATTTGGAATACATGAATAGTAATATTTTCCTTTACTAAGATTTCTTATTTAATTTTTGTGCTTTAATATTCTTCCCCTTACTGCACAAATCTCCTCAGTCTTTGTTTGATTTGGCATACTTATATTTCTTTTATGCACCAAAATATCTGTAACAATGTGAAAATTATTAATTTACAAATAAGTCACAGCAAATGAATGTAAATCAGTATTCTGAAAACATAACCCACTTAAAATTATTTGCTTCTAATTAAATTGAATTTAGTCAGTACATGTATCCATGGGGAAACCCACAATTATTGTTTTGGACAATCATAATAGATTTCCTATATTCCCTTGCTTCTCTGCACCCTCATCTTACCATTTCTTTCTCTTGACTTGATTATAAGTATTTCCCTTTAAGATCTTACAGGAATAGACACATATTCATTCACCTCCTTCAGATATTTTGTCCACTAAGGTGACTTAATGGATGCTATATATTTATCTATCTGTATTCATGGAGAATTTGTTCCAGGACCCCTGAGGATAACAAAATCTGTACATGCTCAAGACCCTTATACAAATGACGTATTTGTATGTAATCTACACACTTCCTCCAATATACATTGAATCATCTCTAGATTACTTATAACAACAAATACAATGCACATTTATATGTTATGCTGATGCATGAAAATGCTCTCTTGGCTTTCTTTTGCCTAACATAGTCAAAAGGTTTCCAGGTTTTGTTGCTAATTTTTTTAGGGTAACTTCATTGGAAAAATTAAGAACCAGCTGACGTCCACCACCAAGGGGAATTAAAATCTAAGACCACCTGCTACTTACTTTGACACATCAATGCCAACCTTTTGTAAAGTGTCTAAGCTGCAGGTGGTAATGTCCAGGTGTGCTGGCATATTTTGCCACTTCATTTCTGTGTTCAACCTGATTAAAGTGCAAATGGACTATTTCAGGAATTTTTTTGTTTTTGCTGAATATGTTTCTAATATTGTTATACTGGTTGTTGTTGGAGACAAGTTTTCTAAAAATGGATCTTTTGGGAACAATCAGACACTGTTCTTTTTGTTTTATTTTAGAGCTTTGCTTTTAAATAGTAATTGTCTCTCCTTAGCACTCCTTTACACTTACGTCTATTATTATACTTACCATGCAATGTTTTAATTGTTTGTCTCTGTCATTTTAAACTCAACTTTCAAAATGTATAGTAAGGAAGAAAAGTAAACAGATCTCATTAACAAATAAAACAGAGGCTCATTAACAGAGTAATGTTGTTTGAAAATACTAAGATTTCTTATTTAATTTTTGTACATTAATATTCTTCCCATTACTGCATAATGTTGAGATAAATTTTAATACAAATTTTAATTATAAAAAAGAAATCACTAATGATACACAGCTTAAAGTGATTGTACCTAAAAATTTAGGCTGGGACTGAATTTTCATACTGTAATAAAGTTAGAATGAATGAAAATAAAATGAATATCAGAGTGACCTGGCAATATTCCCTTAACAAGAATGTTATACACTGCTTCTATTCAGTGCAGAGTCCAGACTGTATTGCTCTCCAGTGACAAAAAAGTCTGCTCTGTAAGTCAAGCATTTATGTCTATATTCCCTAAAACATATTTTAGGTTAGGTAAAAGAAAAATTACAAACCTTAGTATACTTACTATATATTGTACTCTGACCTTAATGGCAGAGAATTGAATGATCAAATGTTTTAGAAGACATTTATATATAAAAATAATAAAGTTTTTATGAAAAAAGTGAGTAAAATATAATTATACATATAATATATATATATATATATATATATATAATCCAGGAAGTAATTTTTGGACTAAATATTATATGTTTTACTTTTTGTTTGATTATAACTGAAATATGATTCTACACATTTTATTTTAAAACAAGTACAAACAGTCTTTTATAAGTAGATGATTTTAAAGAGAGGCAAGTTGTAGAATAAACTGTTAACAAATAATTAAGAGAAAACTTCCCAAGGCTTTCTTTTTCTCCTGTCACCTACCAACTCAGTTCATGTGAAAACCAAGGAGATAATAATCTAGTTTTCATATATTATATGTCAGTTATTGTTTAAGATGCAGATACATTTCTACTCACTTAACTGACATTGGGGCTGAAAATCATTTCTATTATTCTAGGTTAAATGTATTGTGCTAAGCCTGAGATTTAACGGAGTTCTTATGACATCTGTATAAGACACAAACAGCAATCAAGATAAATATATCCATATTGCCTTGGCAAAATAAATGTAAGAAATATGTGTTTTATTTAGATGATTAATCCCATCTGTTTTTGTTCTTTCTGTTAAGTATAATTTTCAGAGGGAAAATTTATCAGACAAAATAGACCTCAAATAGAGGCCATAAAAAGGGACAAAGGAGATCACTGCATAATACTTAAGATAATAGTCCAAAGGGAGAATATAACCCTTGCAAACATATATGCACCCAATATAGGAGCACTTATGTATATAAAGGAAATTTTGAAGGGCATCAAGAAAGATACTGACAACAACACAGTTATTGTAGGGTATTTTAACAGTGTCAACAATGAATAAATTTTCCAAACAAAGAATCAGCAAGGATATTGTGGCACAGAACAACACTCTGGATCAAATAGACTTAATTGATATATTCACAAGCTTTCACTCACAGAAGTAAAATATCCATTTTTTTTTCAAATGCATGGAATGTTTTAAAAGATCACATGGTAGGACACAAAACAAACCTTAACAAATTCAAGAAAATTGAAATCATATCAAGCATGTGCCTGGATCACAATGGATCAAAACTAGAAACTAACCTCAAGGAAAAAACTCAAAATCACTCAAATACATGGAGACTGAATAACATCTTATTAAATAATGAACAGGTCAACAATGAGATCAAGGGAGAAATCAAAAAGTGTCTGGAAACAAATGAATATGAACACAAAACAGCCTAGAACCTATGGCATAGTGAAGGCAGTAGGGCAGTACTGGAAATTCAAAGCAGTACAGGCTTACCTAAAAAAGATAGAAACATTTCAAATAATCAACCTAACACTACATCTATAAGAATCAGAGGAACAACAACAAACAAACCCTTAGCAAGTAGAAGAAAGGAATAATCAAGATCAGAGAAGAATTAAATGATATAGAGACTAAAAGAACAATTAAAAAGATCAATAAATCCATGATCTGGTTCTTTGAAAAGATTGACAAACCTCTCACCAGACTGGTCAAGAAAAAGAGAGAGAAGACCTAAATAAATGAAGTCAGAAATGAAAGAGAAGTTATAACCAATACTGCATACATACAAAACATTGTTAAAAATTACTATGAACAACTACATGCCAAGAAATTGGACAGCCTGGGAAAAATAGACAAATTTATAAAAACACACATCTGCCAAAATTGAATCAAGAAGAAGCAGAGAGCCTGAATATACTGATAACAACTAGTGAAACTGAAGCTGTAATGAAAAAACTCCTGGCACACAAAAGCCCTGGAATTCACAGGAGAATTTTACCAAACATTTAAGGAAGAACTAACTCCTATCCTTCTCAAACAATTACAAAAAATTCAAGAAAAAGGAAAACTCCCAAACTTTTCATGAGGCCGGTATCATCATAATTCCTAAATCAGCTAAAGGTACAGCCAAGAAGAAAAACTACAGGCCAATATCTCTGATGAACATAGATACTAAGATCCTCAACAAAATATTGGTAATCTAGATTCAGGAATACATTAAAAATATACACCATGATCGAGTACGATTCATCACAGGGATGGAAGTATGGTATACTACTTGTAAATCAACAAATCTAATACACCTCATTAAAAAAAGGCAGAAATCGCCCTGGCTGGTGTAGCTCAGTGGATTGAGCTCAGGCTATGAACCAAAGGGTCACCAGTTCGATTCCCAGTCAGGGCACATGCCTGGGTTGCAGGCCAGGTCCCCAGTAGGAGGCACGTGAGAGGCAACCACACATTGTTGTTTCTCTCCATCTCTTTCTCCCTCCCTTCCCCTCTCTAAATAAATAAATAAAATCTTAAAAAAGAAGCCCAGGTTTCATATTAAAAAAGGACAAAAACCACATGATAATATCAATAAAATCTCATGGAATATCAATAGATGAAGAAAAAAGCATTTGATAAAGTTCAGCACTCATTTATGATAAAATCACTCAGCACACTGGGAGTAGAGGGAGTACACCTCAACATATTAAAGGCCAAATATGAGAAACAGGCAATAACAGGCTCAATGGGCTAAAGCTAAAACCATTTCCCTTAAGACCAGGAGCAAGACAAAGGTGTCCACTTTCACCACTCTTATTCAACATAGTACTGAAAGTTATAGCCACAGCCATCAGACAAGAAAAAAAAAAATAAAAGGCATCCAAATTGGAATGGAGGAGGCAAAACTCTCATTATTCACAGATGACATGATAATGTACATAGAAAACCCTCTACCAAAGTCTCTACCAAAAAAACTACTATACATAATAAGTGAATTTGACAAAACAGCAGGATACAAAGTCAATATCCAAAAATCAATGGTGTTTTTGTACACCAAAAATGAAATCTCAGAGACACTAGGAAAAAATCTCATTTACAATAGCAACAAAAAAATAAAGCACCTAGGAATAAATTTAACCAAGGAGTTAAAAGACCTGCACTTGGGAGACCTTAAGGCATTGAAAAAAAGAAATGAAGGAAGATCCAAACAAATGGAAGCATATACCACACCATGGATTAGAAGAATTAACATCATTCTAATGCCCATACTACTCAAAGCAAAATATACATTCAATGCAATTCCTGTTAAAATACCAATGGCATATTTCACATATCTAGAACAGATATTTCAAAAATTTATATGGAATCAAAAAATACCCTGCATAGCCTTAGCAATCATGAGAAAGAAAAACAAAATGAGAGGGATCACAATACCTGATATCAAACTATACTACAAGGCCACTGTAATCAAAACAGTCTTGTGTGGCATAAAAACAGACACATACATCAATGAAACAAAATATATAACTCAGAAATTAACCCAAGTCTCTATAGTCAATTAATATTTGACAAAGGGGTCATGAGCATAAAATGGAGAAAGGTAGGTTCTTTAATAAATGGTTTGGAAAAACTGGACTTGTACTTGCAAAAAAATAAAACTAGACAACTAAATTATACCACACACCAGAATAAACTCAAAATGGGTAAAAGACTTAAATATCAGTTGTGACACCATAGAACTTCTAGAGTCATAGGCAATAGAATTTCAGATATCCCATGTAGCAATATTTTTGTTTCTATATTTCCTAAGGAAAGGGAAGTAAAGGAAAAATTTATATAAATGGGACTACATCAAACCAAAAAGGCCCTGCACTGCTAAAGAAACCATCATCAAAATGAAAAGGGAACTGGCTGTATGGGAGAACATATTTGCCAATGATATATCAGACAAGGCTTTGATCTCCAAAATATAAAAAGAACTCATGTAACTCAACACCAGGAAGACAAAAAATCTAATTAAAAATGGGCAAAGGATCGGGAGGGACACTTCTCCAAGGAGAAAATATTGATAGTCCATAGAGCTATGAAAAGATGCTCAGCATCACTAGCCATCAGAGAGATGCAAATTAAAGCCACAATGACATATCACCTCACACCTGTCAGAATGGTCACCATTAACAAATCAACAAAGAATAAGTGTTAGTGAGGATACAGAGTAAAGGGAACCCTAGTGCAACTGTTGGTGTGAATGCAGACTGGTGCAACCACTGTGGGAACAGTATGGAATTTCCTTGAAAATCTATAAATGGAACTGCCTTTGACCAGAGATTCCATTGCTTGGAATATACTCTAAGAATCCGAATCAACAATTCAAAAGTACTTATGTACTCCTATGTTCATAGCAGTACTATTTACAATAGCCAAGTGCTGGAAATCCTAAGTGCCCATCAGTAAATGAGTGGGTCAAAAAACTGGTGCGTTTACACAATGGAATACTACACAGAAGAAAGAAAGAAGGAGCTTCTACATTTTGTGACAGCATGGATGGAACTGGAGAAGATTATGCTAAGTGAAATAAGACAGTTGTTGAAAGGCAAATACCATATGATCTCAACTATATGAGGAATTCAGTGAACAAAATAAACTAATGAACAATATAGAACCACAGGCATGGAAACATGAAACAACTTACAGTAACCAGAGTGTTAGGGGCTAGGGGGACAATGGTTGAAAGAAGGGGAAGGTACTAGACAAAGAACATGTATGAATGACCCACAGACATGGACAACAGTGTTGAAATTGACTGTGGGAATGTGGGTTGGGATGGGCAGAGGAGAGCAAAGGGGGATAATTGGAACAACTCTAATAGAACAACACTAAAAATTATTAATAAATGAAAAAACCTAAATCAAAAATAATTTGAGTAAATATACTCTGTATGATAAGAAAAATAAATACAAACTAATTCACATTTCTCTCATTAGAAATCTTTGTGGAAGATAAGACCTTTATTCTCAAGATCTATTCCAGTTCCTGGAATAGTTGAAATCCTTAAGATAAGGGACTAAAATATTGAGGAAATTGCTAACAAATGAGTTATGCATAAAATTCCTTAACTCAACACTAAACATATACAGGTAACTCTTTTAGGGCTACCTATTTCTCTTCCTTTGATCCTTTATTATAAATAATTTAATATACAAGGGTGAGCAAAAGTAGGTCTACAATCACTCATGAGGAAAATAATAATAATAAATAATGTTATAATAATAAACTGTTTTGCATACCAGCAACTGTCAACCTACTTTTGCCTACTTAAAATGTACATATGATTTATTTTATTTTCTAAAAGATTTTATTCATCATTTTGGAGAGAGAGAAGAGAAAGAGAAAGAGAGGAGAAGAGGAAGAGGAGAAGAGAAAGAGAGAAAGAGAAAGAGAAAGAGAAAGAGAGAGAGAAAGAGGAAGAGAAAGGAAAGAGAAAGAGAAGAGAAAGGGAAGAGAGAAAGAGAAGAGAAGAGAAAGAGAAAGAGAAAGAGAGGGATAGAAACATCAATGTGTGGTTGCCTCTCACGCACCTGTACTGGGGACCTGGCCCTGAACCCAGGCATGTGCCCCGACTGGGAATCAAACTGGTGACATTTTGGTTCACAGCCCATGCTCAATCCACTAAGCTACACCAGCAGGGCCATATGATTTATTTTCAGTCAAGCAGTTAATGTTGTGGCTGTTTTAATTAAATATATATTTCTTTTTAAAGAACTAATAGTTATAACAAATAAGTGAATGTTTTTAGAATTATTGTTTTGAGTCATATGTTTTTCGCAAAACATATAGGTTGTCAATACAAATATGTTCACTAAACTTTTTCATTGCTGTTTAAGTATAGTTGTCTCAATTTTCAGCTCACCATGCCCCCCACCACACCCATCCCTGCCTCCTACCCTCGAACCTACCCCCCTTGGCAATGTCCATGTGTCCTTTATACATGCTCCTTGATGGCCCTTCCCCTATTATCCCTCCCCCTTCCTCTCCTGCAACTGTCAGTTTGTTCTTTATTTCAGTGTCTCAGGTCGTATTTTGCATGAGAAAACATTTTTATCTGAAAATACTGACTTTAAAATAGTAGGAAATTATTTTCATAGTCCCAAACAGATTTTTTAATACATACATTGTGATTAAAGAATCTATCCAATAGCTCATTTAAAATAATTAGTGGATTTAATCAATGGATTCACAAACTAAGAAAACTTTTAGAAATACCATCATCCTGTGAAATAATTTATTTAAAAATTGTTTAATGTTTAACACAGTTCATTATGTGTTTTAGCAACATTGGAATAATGTGCTTAACAGACCTACTGGAATAGGGCCTTGGGGCAAAGTACTCTATATTAAAATCTTGATGTCCTTCTCAGAGATGAGGTATTGTGACTCCACTTTAAATTGGAAGCTTATGGAAAATTAATGAGGGACTTAGTGATATTAAGTGGAGAATAATAAATCACTTTGTAAATAAAAGTCATATCCTTGGAGACCTCTTGGTTAATTTCTGATCTACTTAAATAAATTGTATAACTAGAACACCTTTGTAAAATAAGAAATGTATTAACACACATGTTCAATCTCATTCAAAGCAATTTAAAATTAATCCAAAATATATCTGAATACTTTAATAGTAATTTTGTTTTTATACAAATAATGTTATGTTAAAGATCATATAACTCATTCACTTTCACATGGTTGTATGGTTGTTTTGGTGATTCTTTCTGATTAGGCATTTTGACATTTTCCAGTGAAATGTGACTATTGTATTGCTCTTTTGTCTTCAGTTCCTAGGAATGAGAGTGTGTGTGTGTGTGTGTGGTGTGGTTGTATATATATATATATATATATATATATATAATTCAGTCAAATGTCTTATGTATTTTAAATAAATACTTTTAAATGGCCACAATTAAGACTCAGCAAATCAGAATGTTGTGGCTCTATTTTTAATTTTGATGTGTTCATTGTTAGTATATACAAATGCAATTGGTATGTGTATTGCTGTTCTATAGTGAGAGCAGACTTCTTTGCCATGGTCCCAACTTCACAGGAAAGTATAAAGGCTTTTATAATTAATACTAATAGCTGCATATATTTACAGATTTTAGTTAACAAGGTGAAAATTATTTTACTAATTTTATGAGTTTTTATCATAAACTGGTATTGAATTTATCAAATAATTTTATCAACGATATGATCACATACTTATTTTTAGACTTTTAATAGATGAAAAGCATTTATTTTCAGTGATTGAACCAGCTTTAAATCCAGGAATGTACCTCTGGTGGTCATGGAGTATAATTCTTTATATATGTTGCTGGAGTTTTGTTATTATGTTTAAGGTTATTTGTGTGGTGTTGGTCTGTATTTGAGAGGTGTTGGTCTGAAGTTTGTGTTTTGTGTTGTTTTGTTTGGTCTCTGGTTTAGGCAGCATGGTAATAGTGGCTTCATAAAATGAATTGGAAAATATTCTCTATTTTTCTGAAAACAGCAGAGCAAAATTGCTAGTAATTATTTTGTAAAGTGTTTGGTACAATTCCATTGGAAAACATCTTGGCTTAGGGGCTATTTTTGTATTAATAATAATGAAAGTACCGCCCTGGCTGGCATAGCTCAGTGGATTGAGCACGGTCTGCGAACCAAAGTGTTGAAGGTTCGATTCCCAGTAAGGGTACACACCTGGTTGCAGGCCACAGCCCCCAGCAACGCGCATTGATGTTTCTCCTCTCTCTCTTTCTCCTTCCCTTCCCTCTCTAAAAATAAATAAATAAAATCTTAAAAAAAGTAAAAAAAATAATGAAAGTACTATTATCATAGTTTTTGTCTAAGTATGGGATTTCTTTAATGCTTCTTAAAAATCTTTTTGTAAATTACTTTATTGTCATTCAATTACATTGTTTCATTTTCTCCCCACCACTCCCCCCAACCCAAGCCAAACCCACCTCCCTCCCTATACTTACATGAATTTTAACTCAGAATGAACAACCACAACAGAAAAATGTTAACAAAATTATGAATCTTCTGAGTTAGGTGAGATTCCTCATTAGTAAGGGAGATAATAATCAGTCTCTAATAACATTATCCCAACTGTTATCTCTCAGTATAAATACCACCCTCACAGAAATTTACACCTATACATTTTTTAACAAATAGATTATAATTTCGGGGGAGTTTCAGGCATACAGAAAAATTGGGCAGAAATTACAGATTTCCCAATCATATACTCAACCCATCCTCTACCTCACAAACACAATTTGCTATATTATCAGTATCTTGCATTAGTGTGGAGCATTTGTTAAAATTAAAAAAAAAAATTGCCCTGGCTGGTGTGGCTCAGTAGATTGGCACTGGACTGTGAAGTGAAGGGTCACTGGTTCAATTCCTAGTCAAAGCACACGCCTGGGTCGCAGGCCCAATCCCCAGTAGAGAGGCAACCACACATTGATATTTCTCTCCCTCTCTTTTTCCGTCCCTTCCCCTCTCTGTAAAAATAAAGAAATAAAACCTTTAAAAAACAAATTTGTGCATTATTATTAAAGTTTACAGTTTAGGGTTCATTCTATGTGTTGTAGAGTAGTATGGGTTTTGATAAATGTAAGATGTTATTTCTCTATCATTATGGTATCATGCAGAATAGTTCCAATACCTGAAATAACCCCTGTGCTGTTTGTGGTCCTCATTTCTAACATATCCCTAGCAACCATTGATCTTATATTAATTATTTTAGTGATTTAATTCATGCCAAAATTCTATGAAGTTATTATAGTTATTACAACCATTATTCCCAATTAACAGGTGAGGAAACGGGATGCCGGTCATGCCACTGATAAGTATGAGACAAGCAGGAAGTCTGACTACAGACCCGAACTCTTAATCATTATGTTACAGTGCCTCATTAACCACATGAATTAATGTTCCAAGAGATAAAGATTTTTTTAATTTGCAAAAATAGTTTATCTCTTGGTTTTAATAATGACAGGTCAAGAAAAACTAAACAGTGGAATAGTACTACTTGCAATAATAAAAAAAATCCTTTTCAGTTTTACTAGATACATCTTTTACAGCCCAGGGTCACCAACTCACTAAAAATCTAAGTCCTAATAACATGGATTACAGAACGTTTTCCTCCCCCCATGTTACCACGCATATTTATAGCTGTAGATGTCAATGGCTAAAATTTCTATTGTATCCCTGTCTTATCTTTGATACTGTCTTTGGGTTCCCTTTTTAAATATTATAAGTACTAACAGTTCTTGTAGCTGTACACTGATTTTACACAGGAGTCTAATTCATATATTGGGAGGTCCAATAAATACAGAATCTAGATCATTTTAAGCATTCAAAAAATGCTAGCTATTATTATTAATGGGCATTTTTGCAGATAGCAGTTTCCTTACAGTAAGCATAGCATATATTTTAAAAACACTTCAGATACTAAACACTTCTCAAGACTGAAAAGAAAATTATGAGTCATTACTGCATGCTATGTATTTACATAGCCATATTTGTTTAAAATTTCAAAGGTTTCTGATACAGGAAATATATTTAGGCCTGCGTTTGGAACAATGGAAGCTATAAAAAATTATTCTTTCCTGACCTGAGATTCTTCAGACCTACTTACAAACAAACATAGACATTGAAAAAAAGAGAATCAATTTAATGGTCAAAATACAGTCACTCGCCCTGGCTGGTGTGGCTTAGTGCATGGAGCAGTGGACTGTGAAGCAAAGGGTAACCAGTTTGATTCTCAGTCAAGGCATATGCGTGGGTTATGGGCCAGATCCCAGTAGGGGGTGCATAGAGGCAACTACACATTATGTTTTTTCTCCCTTTCATTCTTCCTCCTTTCCCCTCTCTCTAAAAATAATTAAATAAAACCTTGTTTCAAAAAACAAAATATGATCACTCTATCAGGTGCGTCCAGACTTTTGGCATCTCTAGGCTACATAGGAAGAAGAAGAGTTGTCTTGGGTCACATTAAATATGCAAACACTAACAAAAACTGATAAGCAAAAAAAAAGGTTTTAAGTAAATTTATGATTTTGCATTGGGCCACATTCTTAGATATCCTGGGCCACAGTTTGGACACCCTGAGATCTTTTTTCACACAACACTGACAGTGCAGTAAATGTGGAGCCATGCTGGTATTAGCACAGTTCTGAGTGCTTGATAACACCCTGTTCTTAGTGTGGGTGCCTATACATCAGAAATATTTTTAACATAATTGAATTCTTTAAATTGTTGTCACAAAGGTTTATATTTTCATTGTCCTAAATCATGTGGGAATTATGCCATAAAGTAAATTGGCATTTTTAAAGCATAGTTAGGTTAAATTATTTTTAAAATCAGACTACTTTTGCTCAAATATCTTACATCAATTTTTCTAGTAAAAGTTCAAAGATACACTGTTTCATCTCAAATTTATGAAGATGTCCTTATTACCATGTTATTTTTTCCCATTTCTAAGCAAGACTGAAATGCTGGAATACGCTTCTAACATTTTACCTATTTTCATTCCCCCTACTATTTTAGATATATTGGGAAAAAGACTAGAGATCTTATTTTTCCATCTTAGGTCCTCTTTTAATCTGCTCATCTTTAATATGATTTGTGATAGCCTGTTTTTCTCTTCATACTTATCATACCTTGTCTCTTCAGCTTGGTTTCAGAGCAATGCTATAATGTTACAAGCACTAAGCTCTTCCAAACTCACCAGTAACTAAGGTATTTACATCTCAAAGAGACATGAATGATGCAGTTAATAATAAAATGACAGAATATGCCCGATAACAAATTCTACTGGTTGTCAGTTTTTGGTGAATATTTATTTTTAAGTGACAAGGGAGAGACAATTAAATAATACACACAGTCTTATAAATAATACAAATATGAAAAACTCCAGAAGAGTTTAGGAACTTATTTTTAATTGATTTATTTAGTGACATGGAATATGACCTTTTACTTGCATCTTCCTAAGTTAACAGTAATTTCTCCTGAATTTTTTGCAGACAAACATGGATATGCATCAGAGATCTCACTGTAGAATTTCTTTCCTATATCTTCAAATAAAACAAAATATCCATTACATAATAAAGTCAATGAAGTAATATATGTTAGCATGATCAATAGCACAGAATATTAAACAATATTGATTTGTTGTTCCTGCTTAGGTGTGGTTTTCAAGAAGTCATTATCAAGACCTACAGCAAGAAGTTTTATTCCTGTGCTTTCTCCTAGGAGCTTCATGGTTTCAGGTCTTACATAAAGTCCTGGATCCATTTCAGGTTAATTTTTGGAAGTAGTGTAAGGTAGGGGTCACATTTCATTCTTGCTTGTCTTTTTTTTTTTTTCCATTGAGTATTTTAAGCATCTTTGCTAAATATTGGTTGACTGTTAAATATATTTGGTTGGTTTATTTTCTGGATGTTTCATTGATATATTTGCCTATTTTTATACCACTGCCATGCTGTTTTAATTTCTATTGCTTTATAGTACAGCTTGAAATTAGGAAGTGATGCCTCCTATTTTATTCTCTTTTATCAGAATTTATTTGGGAATTCAGAGTATTATTTTGATCCATATACATTTTAAAGTGTTTCTTCTTTCTGTAAAAAAATACCCTTGTAATATGTATAGGCATTGCATTGCATATGTAGATGACTTTTAGTACTAAAATTTTAACAATGTTAATTCTTCTAATTGATGATTGCCAAACATCTTTCTATTTATTTGTGTCTTCAATATCTTTCATAAGTGTAGAGATCTAATAGTTTTAAGAATAGAGATCTTTCACCATCTTTGCTAATTTTTTTCCTATGTATTTTATTGTTTTAATGGTATCATAAAAATAAACTGATTTTGAATTTATTTTTGGAAAATTAATTGTGAGTATATGAAAATGCTACTGATTTTGTATTCTGCAACTTTACTGAATTTGTTGATTAGTTCTAAGTTCTTTAGTTGAGTATTTAGAATTTTTCTATATGTAAAATCATGTTATCAGCAAATAGAGATAATTTTACTTCTTCTAATTTCTTTCAATTTAGTTGCCTTTTATTTTCATTTCTTGTCTGATTTTTCTAGCTAGGACTTCCACTACTATGCTAAATATTAGCTGTGAGCATGTCACATATGGCCCTTACATTACATTTATGTATGTTCCTTCTATGCCTATTTGTTGTGTTTTATCATAAACAGATACTGAATTTTGTCAAACAGTTTTTTTGCATCTATTGAGATGATCATATTTCTGCTTTTATTCTGTTAATGTGATATATAATGATTGATGTGTATGTTGAATAGTCTTTGCATTTAAATGATCAATTCCATTTGGTCATGGTGAATAATTCTTTAAATGTACTGCTAATTTGGTTTGCTAGTTTGATTTAAAATCATGTATAGGTATTCACTGGGGTTTTAGCCTGTAGGGGTTTTTTTTTTTTCCCTAGTAGTATCCTTATCTGGATTTGGTATCAGGGTAACCCTGGCCTTGTAAAATAAGTTTGGGAGTATTCATACCACTTTGTTGTTATCTGTTCCTTTTTTGTAAGATATGAGTATTGGTGTTAATTCTTTAAAAATTTTGTGAAGTTTGAGAAGGGTTGATGTTAAGTCAATTTTGCCTAGCCTTACTTCATTGGAAGATTTTTGATTACAGATTCAATATCTTTACTTTGTAATTGGTCTATTCAGATTTTTTCTTCCTAATTTAGGGTTGGTAGGTTGCATGTTTCAAGAATTTTTTCCTCATTTTTCTAGGTTGTCTTGTTTGTTGGTATCTAGTTATCCATGAAGCTTTTTATTTCTGTATTACCAGCAATAAAGTATCATTTTTCACTTACATTTTTATTGATTTTGATTTCTCTCTCTCAATCTAGGTAAGTTTTGCCAATTTTATTTGTCTTTTCCAAGAACTAGCAATTAATTTGGTTAATATTTTGCATTTTTATTTCATCGATTTCTGTGTCAATGTTTATTATTTCCTTCCTTCTGTTAACTTTGGTCTCAGTTTGTTATTTTTATTTCTGTTTTCTTAGGGCTTATGGCTAGGTTGTTTATTTGGGATCTTGCTTCTTAATATGGGTATTAATTGCTATAAACTTTCCCCTTAGAACTCCTTATACTGCATGCCATAAGTTCTGGTATGTTTTATTTTCATTTTCATTTATCTGAACTAACTTTTTTTTCTCCTTTAATTTCTTCTTTGATCCATTGGCTGTTCAGGAGGATGTTGTTTAACTTTTATTATACAAATGTTCCAGTTTGCTTCTTCCTACTGATTTCTACCTTCATACTATTGTGGTCAGAGAAAATACTTAGTATAATTTCAACCTTCTTCAATATGCTAAGACTTGTTTTGTGGCTTAACATATGGTCTATTTTAGAAAATGTTTATTTGCACTTGAGAAATATGTGTATTTTGCTGTTGTTCAGTGAAATGTTCTGCATATGTCTGTTAAGTTTACAGTTTGGGTGTTGTTTATATCTGCTGCTTCCTTATCAATATTCTGTCCATTGTTGACAGCTGGATATTAAAGTCCCCATATATTATAATTCTATTCATTCTGCTTTAGTTGTAGTTTTGGCTTTATTATATTTAGCTGCTTTGCTGTGGATGACCAAATATTTATAATTGTTATGTCTTCCTGAGAAATTGATACTTTTACAATTTTTAAAGTTTTTTGTTTTTTCTTTTTCTGATATAAGCATTTTTTTTTCTTTTTCTGATATAAGCATACCTACTCTTGCTTTTCTCAATTACCATTGCTTGAAATGTCTTTTTCCATTCTTTCACTTCAGTTCTTCTGTACCTTTAACACTAAAATTTCTTGTAGGCAGCATATCATTGGATCTTTTTTATCCTTTCAAGCATTTTGTGTCTTTTGACTGAATAATCTGTTTGTGTTTGCTGGTAGGTAAGAACTCAATATTGTCATTTTGCTAATTGTTTTCTTGTAAATACATTGTTCTTTGTTCCTGCTGTTTTTGATGATATTTCTTGTCTTTTGAAATTAGTGCTCTGACTTTTTTTATCATGTCTTTTGTGTCATTGATATAGTTTTTTACCTTGTGGTTACCATGAGGATTTTATAAAAAATGTTTCAAGCTGATGACAACTTTAACAGAATTTCTAAACTTCACACTTTTACTTATCCTTCCCCTCATATTTTGGTTATTGCTGATATAGTTTACATATTTTTATATCATGTAGGTAAAATCAGATTATTATAATTATGGTTATTTCTACTACATTCATATTAATCTTTAAACTAGTTATAAGAATGCACCACCATTACCAAATGATAGAATCAAACTATGACTTTGTAACTATTACCAGTGATTTTTATGCTACCTTTGAATGTTTTATGATGCTAATTACTCCTTCCTTCCTCAAGAACCCCCTTTAGCACTTGTTATAAAGCGGGTCTATGTTAATAAACTTCCTTTTGTTTTTGTTTTTTTTTCCCCAGGAAAATTTTTCTTCTTCCTTCATTTCTGGATGACAGATTCCCAGGGTATAGGATTTTTGGTTGACAGCTTTTTTCTTTCAACATTTTGATCTTGTCATTCCATTCTCTCCTGGCCTAGAAAGTTTCTGTTCAGAAATCTGCCTACAGTCTTATGGGGGTTTCATTCTCTGTAGCTTCTATCTTCAGCTGCTTTTAAAATGACCTCTTCTTCTTTTGACTATTGACAATTTACTTGTAATGCTTGTTGTTGTAGCCCTACTTAAGCTCAAACTTTTGGGGACTTTTTGGTGGGGCCTCATGGACCTGGATGTCTATTTGTCTTCCAAAGTTTAGGAAGATTTTAGCCCTTATGTTACAGAGGGGAGAGAGAAAGGTCCAAGTCAGGAGGCTCCTCTACCACCTCGGCTCTTGTCTCACTTGCAAGCACAAATTCAGGGACAGGCATACATGTATAGTGGACATGAGACGGCAAGTATAGGTTATGAAACACACATGCGCACAAAGCTGCAACCAGGTACCCAACTAAATAAATACTCTGCATAAAGAAGAATGAAGTTGTTAGTAAGTTTATCAATAAGTTCATTTATACACTTGAACCAAGGGTATGAGAGGGTACTTAGCTAACTTGAGTACACCAGCTATTGGAGTTCAGGGGCTATATACCTTAGCTAGCTTTCAGAGGTACCCTTCCTTCTCCCCCTTCTAAATCTTGAAATAATGTACGGCTACAAAGGCTTTCTTTCTCAGTTAGTACAGACTTTTTGTCTTAGCAAAATTCATACAGAGGCTCCTTTCCCAGGGTAGGCTTTGGGTGGCCACTCTGCGTGGTGTGGGCCCAGCTCCCACTGGGAGATGCACAGGACCCACACTCAGCAGGTAGGTTTTCCCATGGGGAATAAGGCTTGCAATATGCTTAGGCTGCCATGAGTCTTGCTTTTTGCTAAAACTACTCCCTAACCCTGAATTTACCACAAAACAACTTTCTAAAAACCCTGGCTAAACCTTCCAAGGATGAGTGTAAACCAGTTTAAACTACTTTTGCCTTTTCATTTGCTAATATCCTTCTTTCTGCGATGTGATTACCATCATCCTCTCCTTTGTTTTCTGTATAAGATAACCACCTAAAGTGAATCTGTGCATGGTTAATGAGGGCCTTCTTGTAATGTGCCCAGTAAGACAGTAAAACTCATTGGAGCAAGGCCTAAGGCTTTTGCTCCCCTTGAGAGAAAAGCCACGCCTCCCCTTTTCCTCCACCAGATTTGGTAGTCTGTGTGAATGTCTCATTTTCATCCATAATGATGTGGACCCCATGAGCCGGGGTCCACATCATAGGCCCCTCTCTTCCTCTTGTGCAGTTTTCACCTGTGATGTTCACAACACTTGACAATCTTAGTAAGGTTGTTACAGAAGCCTCCTTTTCAGCACAGTCTCAGGACTCTCCCTTCATCTGGTACTATTTAGCTTGTAATGCTCAGAACCCTGAGCAATCTTATCAAACTAGGCTCAGGGATGCTGAGTTAACTGGTGAGATATGTTTCCTCTTGCTTCTAGCTTCCTGTATTAAATTCTTTGTTAGATTGTAATGGAAAGGGCCTGTATTATTTCCTCCTCTGACTACTCATCCCTAGTTGCTACCTAACACTTACTGTTTAAATATACTTTCTATATCTTTCTGTTTATCTTCTCTTTCTAGAATTCACATATGGGAATATTGTTTTTTCATTGTGTCCAGTAAGTCTTATAGGCTCTGTTCACATCTTTGTTTTTCTTTTTACCTCCTTTGACTGGATAATTCTAATGTCCTATCTTCTACATAGCTGATTCTCTTGTTTGTATGGTCAGGTATATTTATGAAGCTATATATGGAATATTTAGTTTGGCCATTTTCATTTTTAACACTAGAATTTTGGAAATATTTTAATGGTCTCTATTCATTTCTTGAACTTATTTTGTTCATACAATGTTTTTCTAAAATTTTAGTTATATATCTGTGCTATTATAGTTTACTAAACTTGTCTAAGATGATTATTCTAATTTTTTTGCCTAACATTTCATAGATCTCCATATCTTCAGGATCTGTTATCACAGATTTTTTTAGTTTTGGTGTTAGCTTGTTTTTTTTGATTCTTGAATCTTTATGTTAGTATCTATGTATTTAAGTAATCTGGTTCCTCTTCCAGATTTACAGATTTTTTGACAAAGACAGATTTTTAGAATTCAGTTCAGTCTGAGTTTCTTGGTGTCTGCTGATGATGTCCAAACATCAACCGTTCAAGGACATATGAGCAAATAAAACCAGAAATTGAAGCTGATGTTCTGTTAACATTCTTTCTGATACTTATGTATTCAGACCCATTAAAATAATTTTTTTTTACCTGAACCATGAAGCAAAAGTTTCACAGTCAGAATGGTCTCTAAAATATCCAGAATGACTATCTGCTTGTCAGTACCTTCTGATATTCATTATATTTTTAGAACTTAACATGAAATGTTTATATTATGCTGGCCTTTCTATTGATTTAAAATTCACAAGCAGATAGTAAGCATATTTCTAAATGTCTGAATTAACATGTTAAAATAAAAGAAAACACAAAACTTTCCTGTTATCTTCGGGTTGTTATAATTTAGAGCTATCATTTTTCTTGTTTAACAAATTTATTGTCTAAAATCACATTTCAGTAAGCTAGATCATTGAATGATTTACATAGCCCAAATCATTTTTTCAGACTTGAATTACAGTTTTACCAGTTTTGCATTATTTTCTCACAATGATGGTCTGCTGTTTTCTGAAGTATGACAGTAAGTTGGAGAAAGTGTCATGCTATCAAATGTGAAATAGATGTGTTTCCCTTGAGGAAAAACTTTCCACAACAGGTCAAACAGATGTCTGAAAAACATTGAAATTTATTGACTTTTCTTAAATTTACATGACAATGAGCCACAATATAAATTCATGTATCCTTGTTATATAAATTGAAAATAAACATCAAAATAGAATTGAAATTATGTCTTGAAATTGTCATTTAAAACCTAAGAGACTTTTTCTTTGTTCTTGCTGTTCCTCTTTCAAATAAAATAATAACTTAAAATTAGGACACCAATACTGGATTCAAAAAGGAACTAGATTGCATGCAGAACAGAACTGTGTTGTGTGAAACATTATATCTAATTGATTTCCTCTGTACTGAATCTATAAATTTTAAGGATAAGGTTATTATGGTGTAAGAACACAGGAAATGGTTGGGAAGCTTGTAAAAACCAATTAGACATTGTCTGGCTGAGTACTTTAAAAATCCTTTCGCTTCACCTTTCTTACATTAACAGTAAAGAATCGAATTATATTATTTGTTAGGTCCCTTGAAAATATTCTGCTATCTTTACCAATCCTGGTTGTGTATCAGAATAACTTGTCTGGATTTAAGAAATACAGATGTAGATGCCTCTCCTGAAAATCGGTACTTTAGTGATGGGATATGGCTATTGCATTTCTAATTCTCAAATTATAAACATCAAGTCCTTGAATATTGTGATTTTGTTCAATATTATTTCATTATAAAGTCAGTAAGATGCCATAGGAACTTAACTTTTGTTTACATCAATTAACCTATGGCAAAACTGGTTTCACTTTATGTCATTTCACTTAAAGTCACAGAACCTATTGAAAATGTTAAGGAGTTACTCCATGTGTGTCTTCATGTATCTGTGTATCTCATATTGACAGAGTTATTTATTTTTCTGTTGTAAAGGTGTTATTTAAGTAATTTGGTCATTAATAATCCTCAGGTTATTTTATAAGAAATGACATTTAGGGTCATTGGGGAGTTCTCATTTCCTTGCAAGTGGGTAGTTAGTTATAATCAGATATGTCCAATATATGATTCTACTACATATCCAAATATTTATTGGCAAATAGACCCAAGAACAATCTACACTTTACATAGTCAGTGACCTGAGGCACATCGCATTGCCAGTTAAGCACCTTGAAAGAAATATACATTGAAATAAGAAGCAACAATATACCAACAGCATGAATGATGAAACTTGTGATTTGAAAATGCTGTAAAATCTTTCATTTCAGATTCCATAGGAAAATGTGGGATTGTAAAGAAGCTGAGCATACAATAACAAGCAAATGAGCATGATTTGCAAAGGCAAATATACCTGTAAAATATCAATATTATAACACCAGTTATTTTAAAATTAAATCAAATTAGTGACCTTTATGGAAATTGATAAATGTTTAGATAGTAGTACTTAGATCTGTTATTTCAACCCACAAGTTAGGGATTTTTAATGCTACTAACTACCCCTGCTGTACATATTAATGAGTTGTGTACTCTAATCATCTACTTTAGAGTGCAAATTAAAACTAGTATACACAGACTTTCACCCCTGGCTATTGATGGAGCAATAAGAAAATAATTAACCTCCCACTGTATACTACTATAAAACCAGGGAAAAAAGGAAATATTGGGTTACAAAAGTCAAAGGGCATTGAAGAATTTTGACCCTCATGAGAAATGAAACAAACAAGATGGGCCTATAGTAAACCTAAGGTTCTATGTGGAGGTACGTTTGTGACTGTGATTGAAGGGAGTAAAAGCAATAACATGCCTGGAAGTCAAGCTGATTTAGGGAAAGGGATTTGATAATTGTGGAGGCTGAGAAATTTATAATTTTTAGATTTTTTTCCTGAGAGATAGGAATTATATAGAACAAATCCCAAGAATTCTACATAATACTTGCTTTGAGTCTTCCATACATATCAGGTTAATCACGCTTTTGGTAAAACTCTACAATACATAACTCAATAGCATGGCAGAATATAAGGTGAGAAGTTTCCAAAGCTCACACACAATAAAGACTTAGTAAGTTCTAACTATCCAGAGCAAGGAGTTCTTATTTAGTCCTTGAGGTATTCAGTGGATATTTCAGAGGGGACATATCTTAGTTGAAATTTTGAGCTATTAATTAAATGAAAAATGTCTTCATATGTGCCAATTCAACTGCTTGTGGGAGCAAAGTCCAAAAATCTTTCAAGAAGAATAGCAGATTGGAGACAATGAACATTATAATGTTCACAAGGTCTAGCTAGCATCACTTTGCCAAGTGTGCAATAAAAAAAATGCAAGACTTTACAAAAAGCTAGAATATGTGACCTAAAAACAGGCAAAAAGTCAATAAAAGCAGACCCAGAAGTGATAAAGTTTATGGAATCATCAGCCAAAACCTTAAAATATAAATTATGAAATATTATACTATTTGGAGGAAAACCTATACATATGAGGACAGAAAAGGAAGGTATTAGATCGAACCCAACCAACTGTCATTTTAAGGTAGTGAGAATAAATAAATAAAATTAAAATTTCATTGACTGGGACTACCTGAATTATGCACTGTAGCAGCAAGTACTATTAAAACAAATATATAACAGAATTATTCCAAATGAAAGCATTAAGAGCAAAAACCTAAAAATGCAAAATAACAGAAACATTGCCCAAGGAACAATTTCAAGCTGTATTATATATATGTAAGTGTAGTTTGACAAGGAAGGAGCCACAGAAAAATATGTGAATAAAACACTGACCAGATGTTTCTCAGGTTTGATTAAGATTTAAAACACTATAAATTTAAGAATATTGTAGAAACTGCAAAACAGAAAACCAAAGTAAGACTGGTACAAATATGTGATCAAGAAATCTTAATCTTAGATCAAGTGCAACAATAAGAAAAACAGATATACAAAATAGCAAATTCTCTGAAACTATGAAAGCATGAAGAAAATAACATCTTTAAAGTGTTAAGTTGTTGTGGCTGAAAGGAATGGCTAACAAGTTAGAATTCTATACCAAGAAAAAAATACTGTTAAAAAATGAGTATGAGATGGCTACAGCTAACAGAGTTGTAGGTAGAAATTAGCAAACATTAAGAGCACTGAAGACTGATATGAATTATAAATATGTAGTAACCATAAATTATATTTTATTGGTAAATTTACTGAAACATAATAATATTGATTATTAAAATAAAAAATATTAATGATATATCATGAGGTTTCTACACATATACTAGTAAAAACAAATAATAACAAGATTATAAAGGAAATTATGTAGAATGATACTATTATAAGTTTGTAATATGTGTAAATTAATATGATGTGTTAACAAATAATTTAATGTTAAAATGTATTTTAAAATGAGTAGAATACAAAATACAAAAAATGGACAATAATAATCCATTTATTAAAAAAAAGATAATGCTCTCCAGTTCCATCCATTATTTTATTTTTTGAATAAGTGAATTACATTATTCATTTTTTGTATTTCCTAGTCAACTAATTTTAAAACACATTTTAACATTAAATTCTTCTTTAACATATTATATTAATTTACACATATTACATCATATAAGACAAATACCATACGATCTCACCTATGAGTGGAAACTAATCAACAAAGCAAACAAACAAGCAAAATATAACCAGAAACACTGAATTAAGAACAAACTGAGTAACCAGAGAGGAGGTGAGAGAGGATAGTGGGGATAAAAGGGGAAGGGTTTTCAGGAACATCTGTAAAGGACACATGGACAAAACCAAAGCAGGGTAGCATTAATGGTGGGAAGTGAGGATGGCTTGGGTCGGTGGGTACTGGTGGGAGAAAATGGAGACAACTGTACTTGAACAACAACAACAAAACATTTTTAAAAAGAAGATAAAGAAGACAGGACAAATACAAAACATATAGCATTGAAATAGTCAAATCCTATTAAATTTAAAATGTTATTAGTTGCAAAAGATACAATTAACAATGTAAAAGAGATTGTCATATTGCAAGAAAAGGAACCAAGAACTATTTTTGGTCTTCAAAAACAAAACAAAACAAAACAAAACAAAAAATTAAAAATTAAAAGACTTCATAGACAAGTGAAGGATATAAATGCATATGCCATGAACACATTAAACATAAATAAACTTCAACATGTCTAATAATATTATATAAACAAGACTTGAGAAAAAATATTACTAGGGAGTATTTATGACAAACAGATTTGATTAATTGAGAACACATAAGTATGTAAATATCTGTGAATCCACTAATATAGCTCTATAATACATGACAGAAAATTATACAAAAACAAAAAAGAAAGAGACAGCACTTCTCTCTTAGTAGTTGAATAATAGATGGAAAATCACTATAGGTAGGAGAGACTTCAATATAGGCAAATAACTAACCCTGTCTGACATTAGCAGTCAATGTTCCCAACCACAACAAAATGGGATACACATCTTTTCATGGGCATATGGTTCAAAATATTTTATTTAGTAAATGTTCCATTAAAAATAGCAATTCAGTTTTTTAATTATTTACCAAAAATTTTGATTTTTCAGATATCTTTCTGTTATTTACTTGTAGTGAATTCTATCTGGTCAGAAAACGCATTCTCCATGAGATTTGTTATACGGTGCACTATGTGGTCTATCTCATTGGCTGGAACCTGAAATGGACAGGGACATAATAGGAGTGTTTGCAAGGGAACTTTCTTACCAGTTCTTTCTTAAATGTTCTACAAACATCTTGATTATAATGGGGGTTACACAAATGTATGCATATAATTCAACTCATCAAAGTATAATAATAATGGATGCATTTCATTATATAAATTACTCTTTAATCAATGAAAGAAAACACAATTTCCTCTTTTCAATATGAAATTATTTTAAAGTAATTTGGAAACAATGTAATGTCTCTTAAGCACAAAAGCAAAACAAATACTCCTGAACTTGCCACTCAGCATGAAATGGTACTAAATGCATTTAAGAATAGAGAATGAAGTATATTTTCATGTCATTGAAGAAATGAAAATTAAGACTATAGAGAATTACTGTATGATACTAAAATTGCAAAAGCAAGTAAATAAAAAAAATAATCATTTAAGTATTGTTGATGAATTAGTGCTAGACACAATTGCTGTGGGCAGTTAAACTGTGACAACCTCTTTGAAAATACAATCTGGCATTATTTTATGCAGTTGAACATGCAGAAACTCTATAGGTAATTAATCCAACTTTCAGGTGTACATACCAGTGGCATGCAAAGGAATGTACATAGAATATCATTGTAAAGCAAACACTGAAACTGAGATGAATCAAAATATCTATTCAGCAGAAAATGAATAATTATACTGTGGTGTATTTATATACAATTAAATTATGATTCAAGAATAAAGATAAACTACAACTGAATTAACAAATTGGATGAAATTTAGAGGTAAAAGGTGGATTGAAAAATTGTTGCAAAAGAGTTAATACCATATAATATGATTTTCATAAATCTCAATAGCAGACATCTGCATTTTTGAAAATGAAGATCTTGTAAAGATTAAAGGTTAATCTTAGTGCATAACCAGGGATTAAAAACTGTTCTAAAATTAACAAGTAATATAAAAATTCCACAATTCCTTAGAATTATAATTTGCTGGGAAAATTAAATCTTGAAATGTTGTTTTTTTAATATTGAATTGGCACTTCAGAAAGTTATTGGTTTGATAAATCAGTCATCATTATCTAAGAACAGGAAGAAAAATAGCAATCCATGTAACCTTTGGGAAAGAGAAAAGCACATACATTCTTAAGAAACTGGAAGTAGGTGAATCTTTTCCAAAGAAATGAATATGACAATTGAAGCCATGATCTATCATAATTTATTCAGATATAAAGACCCCACCCCATCATACTCTCTTCAGATATCTAAATTCTGTATTATCTCAGTCACGATACAGAAGGTGGTGGGAAAAAGCTACCTATGCAGGACATGAATGTGCCCTGACACACAGAGTTCTACTGTACATACTTGAAAGCAAATTTGCTACATCTCAATGACTTTTAACGAATTGAGTGCTATTTAGTGAAATAAATATCTAATCTTAACAATGTCTTTGATTCTTAAATACTTGACTATGAAAGATTCATTACATGTTCTTTTGTTTTTAACATTCTTGAATTTACTTTCGTGCCTGATAGTACTCTAATGTAGACATAAGTTCCTGAAAGAGTTATTGAACTCTTCCATGTTTAACTTACTATCATATCTAGCTTAATCATAGTTGATTAAAAAAGCATACTGCAATAGATTATTCATTTCATTCTATAAAATAACTATGACAAAATGAAGAATATTATCATTTCACACCTACAATATGCCTCACTTTATAATTCATACCTTTAATATGCTTAGAATATGGTTTTAGATTTGCTAAAACATTTTTTAATCCTCAATAACTAATGACATTTGGCCACATTTGTGTCAAACACAGAAAAACTCATTTGATTTTCCTTGTGTGATATTTTGTTAGCAATACTGAATTATGGTAATTATTCTGGATAGTCATTTTAAGATTTTCTCATAACTGCACATGTAAACTAAGGATGACATACTTTCCCTCTGTCCTCTAGGAAACAGATCTTTTTTTTTTTTGATATATAAAGCAATTCTAACTCAATATAATCCCTTCAAAATGAGGCAATTATTACTTCAGTTACCATCAAGAAGTCATATTGAAACTTCTCATGAGGAAGCTAGATAACCAACTTAAGAGTACTTATCTACATGATTACTCATATTGACTATTTGTGGGCCAATTGCCAAAGAAAAAATTGTGAAGCCAAATGATAAATTGAGTCATAAGCTGTATAAAAGAAGGAGATGTGTTGTTACCCAATCATCCATAGTATAGTGTGAGTGCACTGCTGTTTCATAGAGACCTTTAAATATTCTAACAGATCCTTCCCCATTTCCTAAATAACTGCTTAGTCAATTCTTAGTAAATGCAATCCTTAACTCTTATAGTCAATAACAAAAATAGTTTAAACTATTTCACAGATATTTGTGTGTGAAAGAAAAATCTGGGAGTAAGTTTTAAGAAAAAGTTGGAGTAAGTGCTATCATGAAATATAGAGTCCAGAAGCTGAGGCAGAATTTTAAGTAAGACCTTTGTGGCTGATGTTTACATATATAAAGATTGACCACACATTGTGATGCATTATTCAATGTGGAATGATCCTTGACCATTACAATATCTTGTTTAATTTATTTGAAAAATAATGATTGTTTCTCTGTCATTTATAGGTATTGCAACATGGAATTAATGAGCAATTATTTAGAACCACAGTTATGTAACTTAGAACATATAAGAATAGTTCTCAATTTTCCAAGACACCATAATATTTCCTATCCTAAAATTTAAATGAGCTTACCAAAAATGCTTTAGAAATGGGCCCATCCTTTAGTTCAAATTGTAGGCATACACAAGTGCTCTGTTCCTGTATGTAATTTATTCTAAGCAAAATAGCTATTATGGCCACCATCTGTTTTGGCTGTTTATCCTATTTTTGGAGGCATTTGAACAATGATTTAATGAACAAGTGAATCGTGGACTTATTTAGAACTCTAGTCACTGCCATAAAAATTAATTGTCACAGTGAAAATATACAGAAATTTTGATTCAAAAACATTCACTGGGGGCCAAAGTTCCAACAGATATTATCTTTCTCTTTTAGTTGACACTCTATTATTTCTGAACAGAAGAATTCAAGTTTTTAGAGTAAATTTCCTTCAAGAAGATCCCAGATATTTATGTCATTGAGAATTAAATCAAGGAAAATGAAGGATAATTACCTTTAAAAAGAAAAGGTTTAATAAAGCAGAGCTATGTTCGGAACTGCCCTGCCTGGTTTCAGGAGTTGTAACCCCTCCATGGCTAAGGCTGAGTGAGCAACCTGGGGGCCATAAGGCACTAAGGAGACTAAGTTTATCTCCTTGGCAGGGGCACCACCTCTGCCTTTTTTACTTCACCCAGCCTGGCCCCCAGTTCATGATTGGTTAGTCAATGACAGGTACCATTCCTCAAGGGAAGGATGATCTATGACAGGCACGATCACGGGGCCCCCAGGGAAGAACTTGGGGGGTGCTATAGCAAAAGGGGGTGATGGACCCTCATCCCTCAACTTTGACATAGCCTGAGTCCTCATTCTGCCTGTGAGAAGTATCCTAATCTCTTGGCTGCCTTACTTCCCCTGCCTGACTTAAGCCTGAAACAATGACAGAGGGTGGTGCAGCCCTGTGCTGGAAAGGGCGAGTTCCCCAGGATGATCAGGCCTAGGAAAGAATACATAAAATCCTGAGAAACCTGCTTTGCTAAGAATGTTCTCAATTAAATGATAAGGATCTGAGCAGGAAATGAATTTGTTTCCCAAAGATGTGTAGCCCCTTAGCTAACAGACCCTGGCTCAAAGTAAGCCCTCATAGTTTCTTGTATGTTATCTATGTTTGATGCTTACTGCCTGACAATGATTGATGAGCTTTACCTGTATTCCTGTGCAAAATGAACCCAATAAAAGCCTATTGAGGGCCATCTTGGCCCTCCTCTTTTGAGAGATTGGCCACCTTTCCTCCCCAAGCAGATCTTGTTTGGGTAGGCTTATTCTCAACTATGGCATCTGGGGAGCCCTGTGGGCAGAGTCCCCCCACATAGCTATATATTATATTAATTTTTAAGGTTTTCTTGTATTTGGGAAGCATAGTTATTTTTCATACAAATGTGTAATTTATGCACACCAAAGGGTTGTTGTTGTTATTATTATTGTATATTTTATTGATTATGCTATTATAGTTATCCCAATTTCTTCTCCCTTTGCCTCCTTCCTTCTGGTACTCTCTTTCCTCCAATAATCCCCCATCTTAGTTCATGTCCATGGGTCTTGCATGTAAGTTCTGTGGCTTCTCCATTTCCTATGTTATTCTTAACATCCCCTCGTCTATTTTGTCCCTACCAATGATGCTTCTTAATTCCTGCACCATTTCCCCATTCTCCCTATTCCCCCTCCCAGCTGATAACCCTCCAAATGATCCTCATATCTATGATTCTGTTCCTGTTCTGGTTCTTTGCTTAGCTTTTTTTTTATTCAGTTGTTGATAGTTGTGAATTCGTTGCCATTTTAATGTTCATAGTTTTGATCTTCTTTTTTCTTAAATAAGTCCCTTTAACATTTCATTCAGTGATGACTTGGTGATGATGAACTCCTTTAGCTTTGCCTTAACTGGGAAGCACTTTATTTGTCCTATTCTAAGTGATAGCTTTGCTGGAGAGAGTAATCTAGGTTGTAGACCCTTACATTTCATCACTTTGAATACTTTTTGCCACTCCCTCTTGCTGCAAAGTTTCTTTCTTGCTCTTCCTCTTCTGACATTCCTATGATTCAGATGTTGGCATTTTTGGAGATATCTCACAGGTTCCTCAGCCTAACCTCCTTTTTTTGAATTCTTGTTTCTTCTTTTTTTTCTGGCTGAATGTGTATCTCTTCCTAATACTCCAAATCATTGGTTTGAATCCTAGCTTACTCCCCTTCTCTGTTGGTTTCCTGTGGATTACTTTTTTACTTTACTTGGTATAACTGTCATTTCTTCCTTTATTATTATTATTTCTTTTGCCATACTCAAAGATATCTCTGAGTATCCTGATAATCAGTGTTTCGAACACAGCATCTACTTAGTTCTTTTTCAGGAGTTTTGTTTGGTTCTTTCATTTGGGCCATTTTTCTCTCCTCAATTTAGCAGCCTCCATGTGTTTGTTTCTGTGTATTAGGTAGAGCTGCTTTGACTCCCTGTCTTAGTAATGTGGCCTCTGTAGAAAATAAGTTACATTGTGAGAGGTGGAGTCTTAGGTAATTGCCAGGGTGGGGCAAGCTTCCTCATTGCTATGTGGCTGTGTGGAGAGGGCTCCAAGAGGGAATAGTGCCCCTGCCTGGCTTCTGGTGGTTTGGCTGGCACTCACTGTTTCCTGTCACTTTATCCTCTTCCTATGTGTTACTGGCACCTTTCCAGTTGCTGCCCCAGTGGTGAATCCTGGAGGGAATGGGTTTGCGTATATTTTAATGCTGTGCTGGCACTTTAAGTAGAGGAAATCTAGCCATTTCTTCCACAGCTCCAACCCCTGCTACGTTTTACAACCAGAAGTAACTGGGATCTATCTTCTTGGTGCTGGAATCCTGGGCTGTGTTATCTAGCCAGGGACTGTGATTGCTGGCTTCTAAGGTATCCCTCCACTCCATTCCACCACCACTGCCACATTGCCTCTTCCCCCATCCCTGCAATTCCACCCCTCCTACCCATCTGGATGAATGTGTCTTCTTTAAATTCTTAATTGTTGGACTTCCATACAACTGGATTTTCTGATGGTTTTGAGTGTTATCAATTTTGAGATCTGGTTATAATTCTTTCTATGGTTGTGCAAGGAAGCTAAGCATGTCAATCTCTGCCTCCATCTTGACTGGAAGTTCTATATTATATTAATTTTTAAATACCATTACAAATCAGAGTACTTTAGTCAGCTAAAGTCTAAAGGAATTTATTTGTATTTATTCAGGTGCATATGGAAGGCAACTAACTGATGTTTCTCTCTCACATCAATGTCTGTCTCTCTGTTCCTTTCTCTCTAAATGCAATGAAAAGATGTCCTTGGGTGAGAAAATATATGTATATATAATGTCAAGGTGTCTTCAGGGCCACACTAATTCTGAAAAGTTTTATGGGTGATTCCATTTCTTGCCTCTTGAACTTTTGGTGACTGTCATATTCATTGGCTTGTGGCTACATGAATCCAATCTCTGGCTCTGTCTTCCCAGGGCCTTCCTTTTTCTGTGTCTTTTCCTCTTCTCTCTTTTACAAGAATAACTTAAATTCAATTTAGGGACTATGAAGAATGATATAATCTCAAGAATTTAACTAACTGATACCTGCAAAGATGATTTTTTGCAAATAAGGTAATGTTAATATGTTTTAGACTTTATGATGTGCATTTATCATTTGGGGGGACACCATTGAACATATTACAAATAGTATCTGTCAAAGGTTAAATATAAGAATAGCACCTAGTAAACTCTAAATTTAAGTGTCTAGTTTAAGAAGAGATAAGAAGAGAGAAAAAGAAGAAAATGACACTTCTTATGTTGTGCCAATACACCATGTGGCCCACCTTCATTCCTCTTGCCCTTAAAGCATTGTTTCATATTTTCAAATCTTTTCCTAAGGCCCTGACTGACCAGCCACTGCTGCCTATAAGTATGGTATATCCTTATATCACACCAGTTGTTCCTGTATATAAGAGATAATTAAATATAGTGTTTGAGGCTTTGCTAACTGGGAGTATTTCCCCTTAATGAAGGTTGTTTAGTGCTACAGTTAAACAATACTACAGTACTGATGCTATCCATTTTCAGCCTATACCAATACAAGTTCATTTATTTGTTAACCAAACCCAAGCCTTTCTTTATTCTATTAATTGCTCATAGGAGAACTCCCATGAGTCCATGGCTATAATTGAGGGAGAAATGTCTGTTGATCCTTCTCTTAAAGTTCAGACAGGGAGAAAAGGAGCTAAAAGAGTCATCAAGTTTGTGTATAATTATGAAAAAAAAACTGTGCTGTAATGTTTGGTGGAACAAAATGCTGCTTTTTAAAAACAACAAATACATGTCATTTGTAGACCACATTTTGGCAGTTGTTCATTTAATTTCATATCTTTTAAAAGGTGCAAAAGATAAAGGGAAGGAGTCATGGTAAGGAATTTGTAATTGAAAAGATTTGCAAGAATCAGATGGTGGAATGTATAGGATAGAGGTAATTTATATACAGACTTGGAAATTTCTACCCTCATTTTTGGGAATATGGATCTATGGATATAACTCATGGCTCAGGTAAAGGTAGTGGAATTAATGTGCTGCTTCAAAACTAAAACTCCCCTGGTTACCCCCAGGATCAATTTTAATGATGGTTTCAACTGCCATAATTGAGCACACATTCTGTCTTGACTACACAATTAGAAGGACAAAAGATTCCGCTAGGAATATCTGTCTTGCATAGATTACTAGCAGACCCTTACCATGTAATCTTTTTCTATAGTTAATAATTTTTTATGATTAATTGAAGAAACCTTTTGTCAGTCTAAGATTGTAAAGACACTCTTGTTTTCATGTAGAAGATTATATTTTTTTACTTTTAAAATGTATTTATACAACTTATCTGGAAACGATTGGTGTGTAGTATGAAATGAAAGCAAAGTTTCCTATGTGAACAACAAAGTTTTTCAGGATTCTCTATAATGAAGCCCGTCATTTCTACAAAGCACTATAGAGTCACCATTTAATAAATCTGGTGAGGCAATATATGTGAGGCTATTTCTGAACTCTGTATTGTGTCCCATTAGCCTGTTTTATCCTCCTTACACATTATGTTAATTAATGCAACTTCATAATAAACACACAGTGAAAGTTTCTAGTTCTTTATAAAATGAAGGTTGTCTGCATTTTTCTATAGTATCTCATTGCCGTATGTAAATATTTAGTTGAGGTGTAATTGACATATAACATGTTAGCTTCAGGTATACAATATAAAAATGCACATATATATCACAAAATAATCATCACAATAATTCTAGTAACATCCATTCAAATAACATAGTTAATTTTTTCTTGTAATATGAAATTTTAAGACCTGTCCCTTAGCAACTTTAAAACATACAATACAGAATTATCAACTATAGTCACCATGCTGTGCATTATTTCCCCATAATTTCTTTATTCATGACTGGAAGATTTTACATTTTGATCACCATTTCCCATTTTGCTCACTAATACTCCCCCTATTCTCTACATCTATGAGTATTGTTTCTGGTTTGTTTGTTCTGTAGATATGATATCAAGGTTTGTGAAAAAGGATCCAAGCATGTAATGTGAAAAATAGAGACATTTATTGAAGAAGATGCAAGATATAAGAAACATTGTACATAGGACAATGACACCTCCATCTCCTTCAAAGTAGGCACTATGGGAATTCACACCATCCAATCACTACAGCTGCCCCATTGTATTTTTCTAATTCTCATCGCTGGTCTGAAATCTCTTCTCTTTAAAGGTGATTTTAATTTGGAGAAAAGCCAGAAGATATGGGGTGTCAAGTCTTGGCTGTAGGGAGGCTGAGTCACCTGGGTGATTTGATGTTTCACCAAAAAAGCTCTTCAAGAGATGTGATGCTGTCATGAAGAAGCAGGCATGTTGTTGTGATGAAGCTGCCAATCACCAGTTGCCCATAGCTGTGGCCTTCTGAATTGTCTGACTAGTTTCTGTGGAAGAATGTTCAAGCTTAACTCAAAATTTGATGCAAATTTGTTTCGCTATGTGCTCAGTCATTTTGAATGTGACAGTACACATGCTCACTCCATGAAGTCTACCACCCTTATTGACCAATACAATGAAGTCCTCATTGTTCATGCATGTGCTTTCCAGTCCACTGTCTTTGGCTGCCAGGTTACATTGATGTCATGCAAACTATTCTTGTCATATTAACAATGACCGAGCTTTTTCTGGACAGACCTGGTAAAGAAATTCATATAATATTTGTTTTTCTAAGTTATTTTACTTAGCACAATGTCCCCAAGGCCCATCTATGTTGCCACAAGTGGCATATGTCTTCTATTATGGCTGAGTAATGTTCCAGTGTATATACACATATCACAATTTCTTTATCCATTCATCCATCAATGAACATTTGTTTTATTCCATATCCTGGCTGTTATCAATAATGCTGCAATGAACATGAAGGTCCAGATATATTTTCAATTTAGTATTTTTGTTTTCCTTTTTGGATAAAACCAGAACTGGAATTGCTGGCTCATATGGTAGTTCTATGTTTTATTTTTTGAGAAATCTCCATACTGTTTTCCATACTGGCTGTACCAATTTACCTTCCCATCAACAGTACATGGGGTTCTCTTTTTTCTATAAGTTCTCTAACATTTGTTATCACTTGCCTTTTTAATAACATCCATTCTAACAGGTATGAGGGCATTTCTCATAGTGGTTTTGATAGCATTTTCCTGATTATCAGTATGTTAAACATCTTTTAATGAACCTGTTGGCCATCTGTTTAGCTCCTTGGGAAAATGTCTATTCAGTTTCTCTGCCCATTTTAAAATCAGATTGTGTGTTTCTTGTGCTATTGAGTTGTATGCATTCTTTATATATTTTAGACATTAAACCTTTATCAGATATGTGATTTCAAATATATTCTCCCACTTGATAAGTTACTTTTTTTATTTTGTTGATGGTTTGTTTGTTGTGCAGCAGTTTTTTAGTCTAATGTAGTCAGTCCCATTTGGTTACTTTTTTAAATTGTTGAACCCAAAAACTCATTGGCAAGACCAATGTCCAAGAGTTTACCACCTATACTTTCTCTTAGGGGTTTTATGATTTTTACATCTTGTAATCCACTTTAAGTTCATTAAATTTTGTGTATGGTTTAAGATAGTGGTCAAGTTATATTCTTTTGTATGTGTCTGACTAGTTTCCCCAGCACCATTTATTGAAGAAACTGTCCTTTCCCAATTGTTTACTCTAGATTGCTTTGTCATATGTTTATTGACTTTGTATACATGGTTATATAACTGTGATCTCTATTTTATTCCCTTGATCTATGTGTATGTTTTCATGCCAATACCATATTCTTTTGATTATTGTGAATAGCTTGAAATCAGAGATCATAAGGCTTCCAGCATTGTTCTTCTTTCTCCAGATTGCTTTGGCTGTTCAGTGAATTCTGTGGTTTAATACAAACTTCAGGATTGTTTGTTCTGTTCATATTAAAAATGTCATGAGAATTTTTATGGGAATTGCAATACAACTGTGGATTGCTTTGAGGAGTATGGGCATTTCAACTATATTAATTTTTTCAATCCATGATCATAAAATATAATTTTGTCTATTGATATGTTCTTCAACTTCTTACCAATGTCCTATATAGTTTTCAGTGTATAGATATTTCATCTTCTTATATAAAAATATTCTTAAATATATTTTTATGTGATTATAAGCAGAATTATTTTCTTAATCTTTTTTTCCTGATAGCTTCTTACAAGCATATGAATATAACTAATTTTGGGATTATTAATTTTGTATTGTGCAACTTTACTGAATTTATTAGTCCTACTAGCTTTTTGGTGTAGTCTTGGAGTTTTCTATATATAAGATCACATCATCTGTGAATAGTGACAGTTTTACCTTTTCCTTTCCTGCATGAATTCTTTCATTTCTTTTTCTTGTCTAATTGCTCTGGCTGGGAGTTACAGTACTATGTTAAATAAAAGTGGAAAGAAGGGCATCCTCCTCTTGCTCTTGATATTTAGAGAAAAGACTTTCAGATTTTCATGGCTGAGTTAACTAGAGCTTCTTATATGTGGCCTTTTCATATTAAGGTTCATTCATTCCATATTCATTTATTATAGTTTTTATCATAAATAGATGTTTAATTTTGTCAAAGCCTTTTTTGCAACTATTGAGATGATCATCTTATTTTTATTTTTAAGTTTTTTAAAGTTGTATTATTTATTGTTTTAATCCTCAACAGAGGACTTTTTTTTGAAAAACTAAAAGAGAAGAAGGGAGAGGAAAAGGATAGAGAGAAATATTAATGTCAGAGAGAAATATTGATTTGTTGTCTCCCACATATGCCCTGATTTGGGATCTTCTGTGCCCCACCCAGGGATGAACCCTGCAACCTAGACATGTTCCCTGACTGGGAATCAAACCACCATCTTTTGCTTATGGGACTGCACTCCAACTGAACCACACAGGTCAGAGCTTATTTTTCAGTTTTTCAATGTGGCATAACATATGGATTGATTTGCAGATGTTGAACCATCCTTGCATCATTAGAATAAATCACACTGGTTGGGTGTATAATACTTTCATGTATTTTTAAATTCAGTTTGCTAAAATTTTGAGAAAATTTTGACCTATGTTCATCTGAGTTTTTGGCCTGTAATTTCCTTTTTCTGTCATGTTCTTGTATGATTTAGGTATCAGGGTAATGTTGACCATGAAAAATGAGTTAGGGTGATGTTTTCTTTTCATCCTATTTTTTGTAAAAGTTTGAGAAAAGTTGGCATTAAATTTGTTGTATGTTCAGTAGACTTTATTGTAAAGCCATCTGGTCTTGGACTTTTATATGCAGGAGCATTTGTATTACAGATTTAATATATTTACTAGTAATTGACCTGTTCAGATATTGTATTTCTTCATAATTCAGTCTTGGTTCAATGTATGTTTCTAGGAATTTATCTTTTCTTTCTAGGTTGCTCAATTTGTTGGTATGTAATTGTTAATAGTAGTTTCTTTTGCTTCTTTGTATTTCTGTAGCATCAGTGGTAAAGTCTCCTGTTTCATTTCTGATATTATTTATTTATTATTTTATTGGTGAGTCTAGCTAAAACTTGGTCTATTTTGTTTATATTTTTAAAGAAACATCTCTTAATTTTGTTGGTGTTTTCTATTGACTTTCAGTCTCTGTTTTATTTCAGCTCTAATTTTTTTCTACTGCTGCATTTGAACTTCATTTATTCACTATTTCTAGTTTTGTAATGTTGTTTATTTGATAGCTTTCTTGTTTGCTGACATAGACATTATCATTATGAACTTTGCTCTTAGAACTGCTTTTGCTGCATCCATTAAGTTTTATTAGGATGTGTTTCAATTTTCACTTCATGCAAGGTATATTTTCATTTCTCTTCTTCTTTTTTCTTTAACCCATGGTCATTCAGTAGCCTGTTATTTAAACTTCATGTTTGTTTTACAGTTTTTGTTCTGTAATTTTGTTACCCAGCTTCATGTAATTGTGATTTGAGAGATGCCTGATATGTTTTCAGTATTCTTAAATTTATTAAGATGGTGTCTAACACATCATCTATCATGGAGAATATTCCTTTTATACTTTATAGAGTATATATTCTATTGCTTTTGAATAGAATATTTTATGTTTATCTGTTAACCATCTGTTATGCCATATGTTTAAGACCAGTGTTTCCTTATTAATTTTCTGTACAGATAATCTATCAGTTGGAGTTAGTGAGAGATTCAAATTCTCTACTATTATGCCATAACTATATATTTCTCTCATTGAGTCTGTTAATATTTGCTTCATTTATCTAAGCATCCTTATATTGAATGCATAAATATTTACAACTATTATATTATTTTTTGATTGACCCTTTAACCATTATGTAATGATCTTTTGTCTTATTATATTCTTTGCCTTAAAGTTTTTTTTCTGATATGTAAATATACCTCCCCAGGTTTATTTTTGTTTCCATTTGCATGGAATACCTATTTACTTCCCTCCAGTTTCAGTCTGTGTCCTTGCATCTGAAGTGAGTTTTTTATAGACAACATATTGATATGCCTTTTTATTCATTTAGCCACTTCATCTTTTGATTACATAATTTATTCCATTTACATTAAAAGTAATCATTACCATTTTATTTTCTAGTTGTTTTGTAATTTCTTTGTTTTTTCCTCCTCTTGCTCTCTTACTTTTTCATATGATATTCTGTAGTGGTATATTTATACACCTTCTTTTTATATTCGGTGCGTGTGCTACAGGTATTTGTTATGTGGTCACTATTAGGCTTACATAAAACAATTTATATTTATAACAGTTCATGTTACATAAAAGCAAATTAAGTTGCATTGCATTCTAAATCTCTACATATTTAGCATTGCCATATATATCTAAAAATTAACTTGTCAATTTTTTCTCATAAAAAACATGTTATTCTGATTATAATGCAATGGTTTTATAAAGAGTTAATATTGTTGTAGTTTTCCAATCCATTCTTATCCTGTTTCCCACCATTTATCTAGTTTTCTTTTTAATACTCCTCAACAATATCATTAATTTATACTATCAGAGGTTTTGTGCATCATTCACATTTTTGCTTGGTATTTGATTTTTTCAGGATATTAAGTGGTATAATTTTATGTTACATATCCAATATTTTTGTATGTGTATAGAAATATAAATATATGTAGATTAATAGCTACTTAGGAAAATATGGCTATGTGTGCCTATAAATATTTTTATACATAAACTTGCCATATACGAACTGAAGTGTAGATTTCTCAGACATTGTTATTTACAAAATAAGGGATGAGAGGTTCCTACAAAGAGAGTTAGATGAGAAATATTGGGAGTACTGAGCCTGATAGTGGACAATAATTGATTAGTAGAAATTATAAGAAATAATTAGGGTTAGTGAATGCTTGCATTGATTGCTACAGGTTTATAGAAAAAATAAAGTTTTATTTAAAACATACATAGATGGCTAAAGAATGCCATTTAAGACTCTTTTGCTTACAAATGACATAAAGCCAAATCAAATAAGCCAAATCAAATAAATAAATAAATAAAACAACCTTTGGCTTTTATAGCAGAATATTTCAGTACTAGAGCTGTATCCAAGCAGAAAATTTGTGTATTCAAAGATTACATGAGAAGCCTGTCACTCGGTACTAATTTCCTCCATGTTGGCTTTATTTTTAAGGAGGCTTCTTCTGGCAAAGAGATGATTACTGATTGCATTTGTGTGGCAAAACTAGATGAAGAAGAGTACTTCAATCACAATAGTTTCAACTGTAGTTTTTTTATTGAGTCTCTCTGGCTTGGCTTGAATCACATAATCAAATTTAAGTCAGTCACCATGGCCAGAAACATTCAGAGATGTGTTCTCCAATCTACAATTATGAGACTGAAATTGAGGATAATTACTTATTCCAAGAAAATTTAAAGGAAATTAATGTTAAATAAGAGATACATACTGCACAATGCACTGGTTTAAGTTAATTTGTCTTTAAAACGTGAACATTTAAAAATCACCATTATTTGAGGTTCTTAGAATTGTATAAGGAAAATAAAACTTTTGGTGTAGCTTTTGCTTCAATGTGAACTATTAAAATAGGTATCCAAAGATAACAATATTGCAATGAGGTCCAAATGAGACAACTCAGTGGGATCTAGCATGAGAAATGGGGGCAGTAAAGAGGTATTGGCAGTGTAATTTCACAGAGAGAGCAAAGTAATGTTAATTGAAGGAGGAAAAAACATAAAAGAATCTTTAGAAATAAAAATAAAGATAGTGTGTTTAACAAGAATAAGCATTTTTGAGATGCCAGCGACTAACTAACACAGTGCCAGGTATCAGGCAAATAATTACTAATTTCATCTAGTCTGATAAAATTAAACATTATAAAACCCAAGGGTGATTGAATTGGTAGTTAGGTGTTTTGGAAAGAGCACGGTTGACAACATATTCAAACAATAATAGATCATGGTTTCATTATTTTTGCCATGAGAAGAATGGAGCCCTTCTTAAACTTATGACTGCTACTGAAGTTGAATAAAGAAAACATAATGAAGACAAGTGTGAAATCTATAGCACTTTTTTTCTTCCATAATAGGTCAAAACCAAGGTCACTTTGTATAAATGGATTTTCTGGAAAAAGAGAAAATTGGCAATATCCCTTAACACTCTCATTTTTAAAAATCTCATTTTATTAGAGTAACGATAGGCAATAAAACATGCCTTCCTTCTTCTCCATGTGTTAATGAATTAGAATGCACAAAACCTTAATAATAATTGACACAAAAGGTTCAGAAACATCTTTATGATCTTTCTTACCAGCATTTCTGTTAAAATGATATTGCTTTAAAGTGAGTTTTATTGTACAATTTGAAAAGAAGTATGATGACAGTTTTTAAAAAGATAAGAATGGGTGGTATGGAATGTAGTTTAGAATTCAGCCTACACTGTGTCTGAGAATTTTATCTTAAAATAAAAGTATAAAATGTAATTAACTAAATAATTTTGGTTTGGAAAATATAATTTTTAAGTTATAAATATTTAATTTCCTAGAATCTTTATTCCTGACACTTTGAATAGTTAAAATCATTGGAAAATGAAAGCAAGAATCAAATTTCTAAAATGTAGGTTAGGCTCTAGGTCATTGGAAGAAGTGCTGAATTTGGCAAATATGCAGACATGTGCCTTGCAGTAATAGCATACAGTTTGACCATCTACTGCTTGATCCTCCCTTGGATAATTAAGCACATGCCCTCTCTAAGAAGTTTATTCTAAGTGTACAAAATTATGTCACTAATTAAAATGTCCCACTAATGTCTTCATTTTATTTCACAGCTCAGTTATTTCACTAGGCAGGTGAATTAATAAATGATTATTATTAGCTTACATTTTGAATCCTATCCAATAGTAATGCAGAATCTTTCTATGCCATTTCCAGCATTGAACTAGCTCCATGTGCTGAAGACTTGAAAATACTGTCCACTCTTTACTTCTTTTATATTACACATTTTGTAACTTTGCCAAATACAGTTTTAGATGCTTAGATCTTACCTGATAGATTTTATTTTAATTTAATTTAGTTAAATTAGAAAATATTTTTCATTTCAAATGTCTTTAGTTCATGTGTATTGTGAAACTAATTTATAAATATTTCATTCGATCATTTGAAATTTATGTGAAGTTAGTTTAACCCTCTAATATCTATGATTGAAAAAAATGATGGCAAAACTATAAAGTACAGGGGTCACAGAATCAAATCTATTTGGAAAGAATGGGAGGGAAAGATGAGCACTGAACAAACAAGTAACAAACAGGGTAACAAACAAGGCCCAAGGTAAACTGCATTGAACTTTTGTCTTGCCCTTGACATGTCTCTCACTGATAGATTTAAGTAAGCATTATATGTGTGCCAATATGTTATTCATTTTAAATGTTTTCTAGTAACTTGTTTTATTTATTTTTATTTCACTTATTTTTATTGAATTTATTGAGGTGACAATTTATTAAAATTACATAAGATTCAAGTATACAATTCTATAATACATCATTTGTACAATTTTATTGCATGTTCACCACCACAAGTTGAATCTTCTATCTCCACTTATCCCCTTTTTACATATTTCTACTTCACCTCATTCTCCTTTCCCCCTAATAATCACCATACATTTTTTTTTAATTTTGTTTATTTGTTTTTAGACAGAGAAGAAGGGAGGGAAAAAGAGGAGAGAAACATCAATGCGTGGTTGACTCTTGCATGCCCCCTACTGGAGACCTGGCCCTCAACCCAGGCATGTGCCCTAGACTGGGAATCCAACCAACCACCTTTTGGTTCCCAGGTTGGTATTCAATCCACTGAGCCACACCAGCCAAGACTAGCAATCACTATACTGTTATATGTGTCCAGGAGTCTTTTTTATTTTCTTTGCTTAATCTAACAACTTGTTTTGAAATTAAGGTTTTATGAAACATTGAGATAATTTTCTAGAAAATATCTTGCACAGCATTCAGGTAATATAACCCTCATTTGGGGACTGGTTTCCATGGATTTTGTTAACAATGACCCTGAAATGAGGGAGGCACATGCTACGTTTTACTTGTACCAAGGTATTTTACATAACTTAATTGAATTCAGACTCGTAAGATCAATTGTATCACCTTGGCGAAGCTACAGAGTTTCTTTGATTTTTCAGTTTATTTATTTAAATGATAAATGATGGTTTTGGAGTAGATGATCTGATGTCTATTCTGTCCAATTTTAGCCCAAATGCTAGTGGGAGATCAACGGTCCCTAACTGAAGGTGTGGAACTGTTTGGTATAATAATAGCAATTCTGTCTCTCTTGACAGCGACTCCTGTGGGAACTTAGGCCTACTGAGCAAGCACCGGAAATCTCCTGGAACACACACCAGTTCAAGGATGTCAGAGAATAAATTTGTATTAGTAAGACTAGAAAAGAACTTTGCCAGATGCCTCTTGGAAATAATATTTCTCTTAAACTCTTACTCTAGACAGATGTAACAGTTATAATGCATGTTTCTCTATTTATCCTCTGACATAGTATCTCATTGTTTATTGGAAAGAGAATTTTCTAAGTGAAAAATATACTTCAGAATTTTCTGAAGTATAAGTGAAAAATAAAAATTATAATACTCAATATTAGCCATTAAGTTATAATTCCTATATGTATTTTAATCTTTGACTTACCAAATAAAAGGTAATCATAAAGTATTTTCTTCTCTTTAAATCCGTGTGTCACCTTTTGGAACTCATTTAATAATTTCAACTGAAAATAAAATTTTTAGAGCATATTCAAACAGCAAGTAATCAAATTTTGGAACTTTGCTGCATATTTCAATTATGAATTTGGTGTGCATTTCCAGTACTTTAGTTGTTTTAGTAGAATGGATGCAAGCCACATGACCCATTCAGAGAGCATTTTTTCTTTTCCTCTAGAAATTGTTCCTACAAAGCTACCCAAACAGTGAGAAATAAAGCTATATAAATTTGCTTATGGATATGTGATTGCATTTGAGGATTTTTCTTTGTTTTTCTTCCCATATTGAAAGAAACCAAAGAAAAGGTTTAATGTATAAAGCAACCTAACAGGTTTATCTATTACATTATCAATGTATTTTTAATTAAGTGTAACTCAATATTAACTTTCCTGATCAAGGACAGCTCAGGTATGTTTTTAAATATAAGTTTTGTAAAGATAAGAGTATATAGAAATAATTAAAGGAATTTAACAATAGTTTCAATAAGACAGCTTATAATTTCCATAGCTTTGCTCATCTGACATTTGGTATTATTAACAGAATAAAATTAATTTCCTAAAAACAAAATACACTTTAATTAAATATCATTAGACACATCAGATAGAAAATATATCAGCTTGATTTGGTGCTGTGTCATAGCTTTTGATTTGAGGTTTACAGAGGAAATTGCAGACCTATGATAGAAGCATATCAAATATAACAGGCACGTATTTGAAATATCCTCAAAAATAGAAAAGTCACTATTTTCACTTTCATAATTGACAACTACTCAATAGAGCTGTTTCCTCCTTAGTATACATGTCACTCCAGCAGTCAGTGGGCAGTGTCATGCTTTTTAGTCATTCATGGAAGTATTTGAACATTTATGGGAATGATAGTTCTGTCTCATTTCAAATAGATTGAATCAGTGACATGTTCCTGGAAGTCACTTCATAGGACACTATTATACAAGAAATGAAGGAAAGTTATTTCAGGAGAAGGGAAAAATCTCACTGTATTGGGTAACAGGGATTATTTCAAATATGATAAACCATGCCACTTAGTCTGTTTTTGCCTCAATGCAACTTTCCTTGTCTGTATCAATATTATTGTTATATCTGCTACTATGAAGGAATACTTAGGTTCTTAAAATTACCTTAAAATATATCTTACAGTGCCAAAGAAATATGAACTGCTATTCTGAATCCTAAAACCATGTTTTAAGGTTTTGGTAAACATCGTTTTATCCACACACCATGCATGGCCATGCACTTAGGTATGTATGTATACACCCACACACACTCACAAAAGGAATGAATTAGTAACAATTGTTGGAAAATTTACTGCTTTACTAAATTTGCTAAATTTACTGCTGGTCTAAATGGTAAAAACTGCCTGGATTATTTTAGTTAACTTGGACTTGAAATGATGATCTAATACAGAAATTTTTCTACATAGTTTTAGTAAGAGTAATGTTTTAAAAGTTGTCTGTAACTTAAAGTTATATTAAAATGGATTTGAGGAAGTCAACTGCTTAGATGACTTCATTGCATTCACTATTTCACAAACTTTATGGCTATTCTAATGAAAGTATGCATAACATTAGTTTAAACATTTCTTGGATAGACTATTTATAAAGCATTTGTTTTAAATAGTTTTATGTGATATAGCCTTTTAATATTTTCAACCCCATGCCTTTATTACTCTTAATGCATTTTTATGAAAGGGACAAGTTGTCTAGAAAACAGGTTGCACTTTTTTTGGCTTGAAATTTGTACCAGAGTGTCTAGACATTGAGTCTTTTCAGATCAGCCCTGCTTTAGCAGTTTTGTTGTTCTGGAAAGTTGTTTCCTAGCATTTTTGCCTAGTAAAATGAATAATTTGTTTATACATATGGTTTATTCCTAAAAAAGATTCAAGGCATGGTCCTTATAACATCAAAACTTTTTTTTAACATTTTTTACCACACTACTCCAAATTCTGAGGTTACCAGTTCCAATAAGATGTTTAGTGAGAACTGTCCATCTGCTTCCCTGTAGTGGTCAACTAGACAACTCCACTGAAGTTCACTTTATCAGTCTGCACCCCAATCATCAATCTTTGTTTAGTCTTTCTAGCCAGTTCTCCCTGTTCAGGGATAACTTCCATATCTTCCTCTTTTACTGGCATCTACTCTATCACTGTCCTGGTCAACATTCTTCAACATTTCCATTTGAATAATACATCCAGCACACTGACCATTTGGTGCCTTGTCTTCATATTTAATTGATTTTTCCCTCCAACTTCTACTCACAAGATAATATCCCAAACTTATCATTATAATAAACATAGCACCTCTGAAATCTCAAATTCAATTATCCTACCTTTAGGATATTACCTGCAATATTTAAAATTTATTCTTTTTAGACTGAAGTCAACTAATAACACCATTCCCCCAGGTGACTATTTAACAGGTTATTTTTTATCTCCTCAAATTTCCAAAATCCACTTTTTTCCCAACTAATAACCTTCCTATGTCAATGCTGTGCAGCCAAGAATCACTAGAGGTATATGGCATTTTGTGATTAGCACAGTGATCTAAATTTTGTCTGTACTTATTAGAGAAGATTAGGTAATCTGTTTGCTTTTATGTTTTATTCTCCCTTCTCTCCAGTCCCAAAGTAACATTATTTTCCCCCAAAAATTATTTAGTAGTCTTGAGTAATTATAAATAAGTTGATATCTGAAAATAACAGATTTAATATGAAAACTTTGTATTTTAAAAAGAAAGTTGACAATAAAGCTACGAAAGGTGGCATTGCCTTAGTAAATGTGCAGTAAAATGTAGGGCTTAGCCAGTCTTGAGCTAACATACACATATTTCAGTAATCTAAATTTCAATGCTCACATAATGTAAATTTTTATATTTTGTCAAATAATTGTGCTTTTGACATTAATTGGACCTTAGTGAACATATATGTACATAGTTCTCTGTAAGTTTGCAGGTTAGAGTTGTGCAACTTACACAGCCCAGGACTACACATTGAGGGGAATGAAGATGAAATATTTTGTGGGAATAATTACTGATTTTGTTTTGAACCACTTACCTTATCCAGCACCCAATGATAATTATCTTGATTTATATTCTCCAAAATATATATAAAGACTCATTTTCTTTTTAATTATACTAGTTTGTTTTTCTTTATTAAGGTATAATTTACATATAATAAAATCCACTCATTCTAAGCAAATTGTTTGATGAATTTTGGTAATTGAATACAGTTGTGTAACTTCCACCAAAATCCAGGTACAGAAAATTCTCATAACCAGATTGATCTTTTCCAATTTTATTCTGTGAAATTGCTTATATTCAATAAAAGAATATCTTGATGTTACTATGAATGCCAGTCCAGGCTCTGAAAACACTGAGCATTTTCTGTTAGTGTCAGTTAGTTCTGAAAAGTGGGATTCTTTTCTTTTTCATACTTGCCTTTTAACTTAAAACAAAATATTAATCAGAAGATAAATTTTACATCACCTCAGTATCTAATATACATATTTACTATTGGAATAAATATACTTTTAGCTAGTTTCTGCTATAGATAAAAATATAACTATTCTTACAAAAGGAAAATCCTTCTTATATATTGGATTATGCCCTTGTCCCTTAATTACAAATATTTCCTTTTAAATATTCTTTTCTTCCTTCTTAAACACTGATTTTTCCTCTATAGTAGATCATTCTCATCAGCACACAAATATTCTCTAGTATATTCCACCTTGAAAATAAAGATTAAAAAGCTTGCCTCAGTCTTCCATCTTCCTCCAGCTTTTACAGCACTGCTCTCATTTGAAATGAAATTACTGAAGTGCTGTACGTATTCAGAGTCATCATTTTGTCTTTTTCTATTCTTCTTTAACATCATCCACTTGTCCCCTGAATTCCACAACAGCAGTTAACCACTGAGGTCACTAATGACTTCCATATTGTCTAAGCTATGGGTTAGTTCTCAATCCTTATTTTATTTGACTGATCAGCAGTATTTGATGTGATTGCTCCTTTATTTTTGAAACACTGCTTTCATTAATTTTTGTAGTAGCGAGATCTTGTTTTCTTCTGGGTACTTCTTAATCTCCGGTGATAGACTATTTTCTTTTTGCTGACTTACATTTTGAATGGTAAACTTGGATTGTGCCCTATCAAAAATTGTTGAATATATTTAAAATCAGTCGCTGGATGATAATATTCAGGTGATCATGACACTTAGAGAGAAATAATTTCAAATGTATTTCCATCCCAGATCTTCCCCCTGAAGTTTAGACATTAATGCTACCCACATTTCAAATGTGGCATGCCTTAAAGCAATTTTCTCTACCATCTTCCCCTGTATGATAGTAACTCCTATCTGTTAGCATCCTAGGAATCCCTCTAAGCCAGTCACCATTTCTGCCAGGATTATACAAATTATTTGTCATAGATTCTCTTGCCAGGTGGCTTCCTGTTAGATTGTGCTCATGTTAGAGTCTGGCAAGAAATTGAAAGGTGATGGAAGGTGAATAATATATTTTTATGGCTTTTGAGTATTTCTGGCAATGGTTGTTTTAACTTACTGGCGGAGTTGGTCATATTGAGCAAACTTGGGAAACAGGAGTAACAGAGGAGACAGCAATAGGGCTGTTACCACAGCTGCACAGAGTGAATGTGGGTGAGTCATTGGCTTTCTGCTTAGCCAGTTCAAACATAGCTGTAGAAGTCTCAGTTGAGAGAGTGATCTCAGGCTTGGGATCCATTCTCCCATGCTTCTCCAGCCCTAAGAGAAGTAGTAACTTCCTGTAGTTAATCATTTAAGTAACTGTACCTATTCTTTTTTTGCACCTATAATTCTTTAATCATACTTTAAGCAAACAAATTCTCTATATTATTTCCATTTAAATTCATAAAGTAGCTTCTGTTTGCATGATTGAAGACTGACTGATCAAGTACTGAGCCAGAAGGACTCTTTTGGGATTAGTTATTTAACATAATTGGGTCTGAAAAAAGTGGTGACATCATTAATGGTGGAAAATAAATTAGAAGAGATAGATGTAATGACTAATGACGTTGGCATTTGTTTTTTGAAGGAGTGAGAAAGTCTTCCTTTGGACAAATTATAGCTGTATTCTATTAAAAAGGGTATTTATTGCCTTTGCTGAGCAGCCAACATAGTGAACAGTACTAAGTACTGTCTTGTGTCTCCACTCTATACCCACCCTTCAGGTTACAAACATAAATTATATGTCCCCATCTGCTTTGCCAGCTGGCTTCCCCATGGCATTCTTCCAATGGAAGACACAGGCAAAGATTTGAATGCAAGCAAAAAAGAAAGGCCAACTTACTGAAGTAACTAATCTTTGAGTAGTTATAAATTATTGGTCAGGAAGTGATAGCTTAAACTGCCCAAAAGACTAAAATTTTACTGGCTTGTTTATTATTCACACTACATGTCTACCCCCAGCTAATCTGAAGAATCTAACCATGTCAATCTAACCCCGGGATGCAGAATTATAGCATGTTCAACATCTGGCATATTGCTAACTGTTGCAGCAGCAGTCAGGAGCTTATTTTCATATTTAATTGGCTAAATAAAATCACTTGGTTAGACCTATCTCTCAAATTACCAAAAAGCTGGAGCTACTCTGGTAATAGCATTAGTGAGTACTAACCTTCCATCGTATGAAGTTGTGCTTCCAGCGCTTCTCGTGCTTCCAAACAAATCCCAGCATTACAATTCCTGTACAATTAAAAAAAGAGAAAGAAAAACACATTCTAAAATACTTTTAGCTTTTTTACTGACCTTTATTGAAATCACCAACTTAAGTCATTTTATTTTTCATAGTGTTCCTCATTGATGTAAACTGGCAATCCATCAACTCAGCTTTTTAATCAAAAATATTTTGGATGTCTCTATTTGTCTTATATACTCAATTCATCAGAAATTCTTGCCACCTCTGACTCTGAAATGGTTGCCAAACCTAAATATTCTTAGCACTTCTGCTGCTCCAATATTTGTCCAAGCCACCATAACTTCTCATCACAGTTATTATCTTCCTAACTGATCTCTCTGCTTGTACTCTTTCTGCAACAAACTTGATAAACTTTTTGACATGTAAATCAGAGTTTGTTGCTCCCTTCACCAAATTCCTCTGGTGATATCTCCTTACTTGTAAAGCAAAATTTCAGAGCATGGTTTACCACGCCTTACACAATCTGATTCTTCACCACCTCATGACATCTTCTCTTTCACTCTTTTCCTTGTTCAAGGTCTTTTCACTATTCCTTCTTCAGTTTTTGTTTTTGTTTCCCCTCTTTCTGTAATATTCTTAAATAAATATATAATAAACCACTCATTTAATTAAGCCCTCTGCTCAAATATCAGGTCTTGCTCTTTTTTTGCTTTATCTAAAATAGAGTGATCATAATATTCTATATACATGCCTTGATTTATTTCAGTCCATTACAGTTTTTAATCATTTAAAAATTACATATCTACTTGCTTATTATCTGCCTCACTAACAACAATGTACATTGCACAAAGGCATTGCATTCTTTCCCTTTTTTCCCCCTGGAAAATGATATAAACTTTGTAATTGAATGAATGGCTTGTTCATGTAAATTAATAATGTTTCAAGGAGTTGTTGGTATTCTTTGATAACTTTGTTAACATAAAAGTACATAGAACAACGTAGTCCTTATAAGTCAATTTTTTCCCTCTCTTGGTGTTCTGGATGCTATAGTAAGACATGTTATATATTGAGTGGTAGGTACACAAATGATAGATCAAATTGTATTAGTTATGTAATTAAGTAGGTACACAGACCAGTAGATATGTACAAACATAGAAAAATGGATGCTTCAGTGAAAGCAATGAAACTAACAAAAATTCAAATAAAGGCCTATATCAGACATGAAGGAACTGCTAATGACAAGGATTGAAGACCAGACAGACACAGAATCTTGTCCCTTACACTTCTTGTCATAGAAGTGTAACCATTATAGACAAAACAAAGTGTGATGTTCAAATAAAAATCTGGATTGTAAACGCATATTCACCCAACATAGCATCACCCAAATACATAAAGATATAGACAGCAACACAGTCATTGTAGGAGGTTTTACATGCCACTGTCAACAATGGACAGATCTTCCAAACAAAGAATCAACAAGGATATTGTGGCACTAAACGACACTAGATCAAATGGACTTAACTGATATATACAGAACTATTCACCCAAAAGAAACAAAATGCACAATCTTTTCAAATGATCATGGGACATTTTCAAAGATAGATCACATGACAGAACACAAAACAAGCCTAAACAAATTCCAGAAAATTGACATCATATCAAGCATTTTCTCAAACCACAAGGGCTTGAAACTAGAAACAAACCTCAAGGAAAAAAACTCAAAAACATTCAAATTCATGGAGTCTGAATAATGTGTTATTAAACAATTGTGGAATCTAATTTCATTCACATGTGGAATCTAATGAATCTAACAACCAAAACAAAGACAGATTCATAGATAGAGAGCAAGATGACAGCTAAGGATCAGGGGAGCTTAGATGTTGGAATTATTGAGCATAATATATATAAAAAAATCATAGACATGGACAACAGAATGGTGACTGCAGACAGTAGGAGAGTATAAGGGGGTTGAATGGCAATGGAAAAACAAAATAAAATTAAAATTAATAAATAAAAGAAATAGAATGCTGAATAAAATGCTGACTAGACTAGGATGTTGAATTTAGTGATGGTTTGAGTGGTTTAATTAATTCAAGAGTCATTATTCATTCCATAATACGAAAGTAAGTGGTGATTCTATGTGAGCTGAAGGTAAACCAGCTAAAGAATTTTTGGAAACTGTAGATAGACTCTTTATGTGGCAAATATTCAATCTGCATGAAACCTCACTCTTCTGGAACTGAATACCTGAAAGGACTTTCATCCATAAGGAGACCGTCATGGCAGGTTTCAAGGATTTTAAGGATAGGATAATGTTCTTGTTTAGGGGCAATGTCACAGGCTACAAATGGAAATTCCCTGTGATTTGGTGCCATGAGAACCACAGGTCCTTCGAGTATATCAATAATTATATCCTACAAGTATGCTACAGGGACAATAAGAAGACATGGATGGCCCAACTTCTTTTCCAAGATGCCCTCCTTTATTTCTATGTCTACAAAATGAAGAAGTACTGTTTGGAAAATAATATGCTTCTGGATGCTATTCTTTTATTGCTGGTCTTTATTCTAACATCAAAATGATTTTTCTTCCTGAGAAGAGCACCTCTTTGATCCAACCAATGGATCAAGGGGTTAGAGCAGCTTTTAAGGCCTACTACTTGCAGAGGTTCTTTTCCCACCTACTGTCTCAAATGAGAAAGAAACTGGGAAGACACTGAGGCAAATCTGGAAGGATTACATATATGACTACATAAAGAAAATTTCTTGGTTTGGGGGTAACTTCAGCAATAAGTCTGCTAATGACATCTGGAAAGAGACAAGAGTTTTGTTCATGACTTCTGAGAATTTGCCAAGAGTGAGTACATTACAAAAATCAACAAGGTTGTACTTGTGATGGCAAACAACTTTACTTTTTATTTTTATTTTTATCATATTTTATTGATTATGCTATTACAGTTGTCCATATTTCCCCCCTTACCCCCAACTCATCACCCTCAGTTCCATCAGGCAATCTCCACAGTATTGTTTATGTCGATGGGCAATGCATAAAAGTTCTTTGGCTACTCCATTTCATATACTGTACTTTACGTCCCATCTCCATGGCTATTCTGTAGCTACCTATTCTACTTCTTAACCCCCTCACCTCTTTACCCACTCTTCCAGACCCCCTTACATCTGGCAACCATCAAAACACTCTCTGTATCCATGATGCTGTCTCTTCTTGTTTGCTATCTTTGTTAAATTCAATTGTTGATATATATATTTGTCATTTTAGTGTTCATAGTTTTGATCTTCTTTTTCTTAAATAAATACCTTTAACATTTCATATAATAATGGTTTGATGTTGATGAACTACTTTAGTTTTTTCTTGTTTGGGAAGCTCTTTATCTGTCCTTTGATTGTAAATGATAGCTTTGCTGGGTACAGCAATCTTGGCTCTAGGTTCCTGCTTTTCAAGACTTTGAATATTTCTTCCAAAATTTCTGTTGAGAAATCAACTGACAGTATTATGGGAACTTCCCTGGATGTAACTAACTTTTTTTTCTCTTGCTGCTTTATCTTTAGCCTTTGGTATTTTAATTACAATGTGTCTTGGAGTAGGCCTTTTGGTTCCATCTTGTTTGGGACACTTTCTTCACCAAATTAGGAGAGTTTTCTTTCATTATCTTTTCCAATACATTTCCAATTTATTGATCTTTCTCTTCTACTTCTGGCACCCCTCTGATGCAAATTTTGGACCTATGACAGTTGCCCCACAGGCTGCTTACATTATCCTCATTTTTTGGATACTCTTTTCTTCTTGTTGTTCTGATTGGTTGTTTTCTGCTTCCTTATGTTCCAAATCATTGATTTGATTCTCAGCTTCATCTACTCCACTGTTGTTCCCTTGTAAATTGTTCTTTATTTCAATTACTGAATCCTTTATATCTGATGGGATTTTTTATATGCTGCTGAGATCCTCAGTAAGTCCTTGAGCATCCTTATAAATGATGTCTTGAACTCTGCACCAGATACAGCACTTCTCCATTTCATTTTGCTCTTTTTCTGAAGTTTTGATATGTTCTTTCACTTGGGTCATGTTTCTTTGTCTCTCATTTTAGCAGCCTTCCTGCATTTGTTTCTATGTATTAGGTAGAGCTACTTTGACTCCATGTCTTGGTAGCATTGCCTAATGTAGCATGTGTCCTATAGGTTCCAGTGGAACAGCTTTCCCTACCATCCAAGCTATGTACTCGAGGTGCATCCTTCATGTCGTCTGAGTACACCCTCCTTTTGTAGTTGAGCCTTAGTTTCTGATGGCAGCACAATGAGAGGGATTTACCCAGGACAGTTAGTACAAGGATCAGCTGCAAAGACTGACAACCACTCTCTGACCTCTGTGGAGCATCAGCTGTGCAGGAACACAGTGGTGGTGCTTTGATGTGGACTGTAGCTGTCCACTGTGTGCGCTGGCCCTGGGGTTTCCTGGGTGGAGCAGGCCACAGTCTGCTCCCACCTTTGTTTTGCCCTGGGCCACCCTGTCTATGCTGTAAAGCAATCTGAGATGGCTGCTACTTGTTCTGGTTTGGAGATTCCCAGACAAAGCCAAGTTGTGACTTTAGGCTGGCTGCTGCTAGTGCCAGACCTGGGACTCACTGAGGCCAGCTGATGCTCATTGAAGAGGATTTAAGAAGTTGTGCAATATGAACCATATGAGCCAAGACAAGTCATTCATATGGATAAGCAGCTTGGGTTGCCTTATAAAGTGGATGGGGCAGAATCTCTGGGGATCTCCAAAGTCAGTCAAACAGTGTTAGCCAGGTTGATGGAGTCTCAGATGTGGCATCAGCTTGCTGGCTCTGTGGCTCTATGGCTCTGTGGGGGTAGGGGCGGGATTAGGAAAGGGACAATGGCCTCTCCTTGCCTTGGTACCAGGGACTTCAATTCCTCCCTTTATGCCACTGGTGCTTTTGAAGTTGCTGGAGCTCAGAGGGAGTGAGTCTGAGTAGGTGAGTACATGTGTTGGTTCTTTTAAAGGAAATGCTTGGAGCTCCAGAAGTTTCTTCCACTGACTGAATCCCTGCTGGTTTTTGCAGCCAGAAGTTTTGGGCACCTTTGTTCCTGGCACTGGAACCTTAGGCTGAGGGGCTTGGTGTGGGTCTAGGACCTCTCACTCCCATAATATCCCTCCTAAATTTTTATACACCATACATGGCTGTGGGACCAGCCCATTCCACATTTGCACCCCTCCTATCAGTCTAATGGATGTGTTTCTTCAATTCTGTAGTTGTCAGACTTTCATTCAACTTGACTTCTGACAGTTCTGACTGATAGTTGTCCTATATTTTAGTTGTAATTTTAATGAGGTTGTGCAAAGAGGTGAGCCATGTTTTCCTATGCCAGCGACTTGACCAGAAGTCTTGGCAAACAACTTTAACCTGTGTGTGGATGTGAATGACAGTAATGAGCTCTAGAGGTGGTCCCTGAAAACCAAATAATGAGGAGTTGAAGCTGGAAATGGAATGCATAGCTAAAGAAGAGGCAAAAGAAAAGGAAGCCACAGGGAAAGAAAAAGAAGAACCCCAAGACAATTCACAGTGAAGGGTGTAGCAGAAACTTTAGTAGACTTCAATAAGCTCCTTACATATAATAAAATCATAGTCCCCAGCACTGAGAGGCTTTCATTAATAGAGGAGATATGTCCATGGCGTATTATCTTCTTATAAGGACATATAAAAAAAAGAAATCATGCAAATCACCATGGACATATTTTTGGAAATAGAAACCTCCTCAAGTAGAGCCTCAGCAGCCTCCTTCAGGAGGTATTACAGAAGACATTATCATCATAGGATATGACACCTCCACATGTGTTATTGTCCCTGAACACTTTCTAGTGGGCTAAGATGTGGAGGTGGAAGATGGTGATATCGATGACCTTGACCCTGTGTAAGCCTAAGCTAATGTGTGTGCCTGTCTTAGCTTTTAACAAAAAAAAAGTTTAAAAATCTAAAGAAGCTAATTAAAAACTAAAAAAATGTTTTTCGAATAGGGATATAAAGAAAGAAAATATTTTTTCATGGCTGCACAATGTTCTGTGTTTGAGCTTAGTGTTATTACAAAAGGATAAAAAAGTTAAGATTACAAATGGTAAGTAATTTACAGTGAGCTAAAGTTAATTTATTATTAAAGAAAAAATTTCTTTATAAACTTGGTGTAACCTAAGTATACAGTGTTTATGAAGTTTACAGTAGTATACAGTATTGCCCTAGTCCTTCACATTCATATACCAATCACTCACTGATTCAATCCAGTACAACTTCGAGCCCTGCAAGTTCCATTTATGGTAATTGCTGTGCACAGGTATACCACTTTTTACCTTTTATATTGTATTTTTGCTATACATTTTCACTATTTAGGTATATAAATAGTTGTCATTATGTTACAATTGCCTATAGTATTCAGTTCAGTAACATGTTATATAGGTTTATAACCTAAGAAAAATAGGCTATAAAATAAATTTTAGATAGGTAGTAGACTGTACCATCTAGGATTATTTAAGTGCATTCTAAATGTTTGCACAAGGGCAAAATTTTGAGGCAATTCTTAGAATGTACCCCCATCATTAAACAATACATAGTGGTAGTGAGAACTGTAACCATGAACCAATCACAGAAAAACTCTGTAGTTTTCAATATGCATTATTAGGGTATGTATAATGAATACAAGACTTCTTTATAGGTAATGTCTATTAGCTATAAAAAGACAAAAAGATGATTGTATTTTTGAAATGGGAGATTTTTAAAAGTAAGCATTGTTTTTTGTGACTTCAATAATATAGAATAGCCTGAACTTGTTTACTTTGTTGCAGGATCATCACAATATTTAATACTGCACTCAGAATCAGCCATTTTAAAGATGAAATTGTGGGAAAGCACTGAGCTCTCTAGAGTTTGACATTTCTACCACACCTAATGATTTTCATCACCTATAAGAGAAAACAACAACTGATCATATTTTATAACCACATCCAACTTCAATGACAAACTCAGGAGAGAGCTTTACACCTGAATTGGATCAAACCTAAGTTATGAAATTGTTTTCCTTTGTTTTAAGCTTAAACATTCAGTCTTCCATGTTTTTAGGCTAATATCTAGTAGGCTTTGTACCTGACAGTGTGCTTACAGTGTTTTTTAGTGAGAAATCTTCATTCTAAGATCTTTACTCTGAGATAGCTGACATTTCTATGAAATTATATAAATAGTATTAATGACATTTATATTCAGTTGTATATGGCATAGAAATAAAAGTTAGAAGAATAACAAAAAAATGCCAAAACATAGACTCTAACACAAGCCATATACAAGTGCCTTATCATCCCTCTCACTTACATAAATAATATCTTATTATTAATTAAATACTTCACTAGTGTAAAAATGTAACTTAAATTTTTAAATTATTTAAAATTGGTGCCCTTTGAGGTCCCATAAATGCCAAATATTGGAGATAAACAATCCTGGGTATTGTCAATGAAATTTTTTTTCACACATGTAGAAATGTATTCCTCCTTATCTCCCTATCTACAACTACAATCAATATAAGCAATGATCTTAGATCAGTAAAATTATAGGTTTAGACAAACTATTAAAAGTTAGCTAATTTTAATTAATATAAATCATGTGTTTTCCTTATTCCTCAAAGCAAATAGATTGAAAACCAAGCTTATTGTCCTTTTTTTCACTTTTTATATCTTATATCAGTAATTATCCAGATTTCATGTTTCGATCAATTCTTTATTCTCCTCTACCTTGAGCTATATATCTATGAAATATTTTCTCATAATATTTGTTGAGACACTCATTTCACACCTATATTAAACACTAAATAAAATATCTTACTATCATTGTAAGGTTTTCTTTATCTTTTTTATGTTCTGTCAATATTGATTACAGGTGCTTGGGCACTGTTATTAAGTATACACACAAGATTATCATACCTTCTTGATTGACTCATTTTTATGTTATGGTATGTCCTTCTTCCCTAGAAGTACTTTCACTTTAATTGAATCAAACACTACATTGTCTGCCAGCTATGCTAGTGTTTTATTGTGTTTGTTATATTTCTCCTTTTTATTTTCCACCACCGTGACACTTCATATTTTAAATAGGTTTATTTTAAACACCAAATAGCTGTCTAAATTCTTTGCTATATAGTCTGACAGTCCTTGATTTTCAAATGGTGTTAATCCATGTATATATACATTTATTACAATTTTTAATGATGTTGGCTATAAGACTACCACTCACTCTTTTTTACCTATCTTCTTTGACATTGATTATATTTATTTTAGTATTTCATTTTATCTAATTTATTAAATATATTCAATATTTTAATGTTTGCTAAAATATGCATATTATTTTTTTTTTACTATCTGTCTTCAAATGATAACAACACTTTCCAAAGAATATAATAACTTTACCAGAGCACAATTCTATTTACCCCATTTTTTGCTTTTGTGAACTTCTCATATTTGTCTTCTTTTCTTTATCTGAAAATAAATGGTTATTATTTTCCATCTGAAAGTGCTAAAAAGTACTGTAAAATCTATACAAATATTTTATCTTTCTGGTGATTTCTGTTCCTTCTTGCAGTATTATGGTTTATGAAATAATTTACATCATTCTGAGTAACTTTTCTAAGCTCTTATTGTAGAATAGTTTTCCTCATGACTCATTGTATCAGCTTAAGTCTGTCTGATATATCTTCATTTCTGTTGTATTAAGAAATTTTAATTGAATATAGAACTCTAAATATACAGTTTTAATTTTCTAAAACTTTTGAAACATTCTATTATTTTCTTCTCTCTCTCTATTTGTTCTTTTATTTTTTAAATTATATTGTTGTTCAAGTACAGGTGTCCCCATTTCCCTCCAATACTCTTCTCACCCCGCCCTCTATTTACTTATTAAAAATTATATTTTATTTGTTTCATTGTTCCTTTTATGTGTTGTTTTTTTTCTCTTGGCTACTTATATTCATTTTATATTTTGATTTATTTTTTTTATTTTTAAGCAATTCAGTTTAAACATACTAAGATGTGATTTTTTTAATTAATTTATTTTGGAATTTTTTTTTAAAGATTTATTTATTTATTTATTTTTAGAGAGGGAAGGGAGGGAGATAGAGAGAGAGAGAGAAACATCAATGTGCGGTTGCTGGGGGTTCTGGCCTGCAACCCAGGAATGTACCCTGGCTGGGAATCGAACCTGGGACACTTTGGTTCCCAGCCCGTGCTCAATCCACTGAGCTACGCCAGCCAGGGCTAGATGTGATTTTTAAAAATGATTAATTGTGCTTGTGTTTTTTTGAACTTCACATCTCTGTATGTCTATACTTATCATCAAATTTGGGACATATATCTTATAGACATTTTACATTGTTCCACAGATCTAGGAAATACTGTTGTCTTATGTTCTCTTTTTAAGAAAATGTTTTAGTTGTGATAACCTTTCATTGATTAAGATTCAAATTTACTTATTTTTTACTGCATCTAATGTGCTTTTGAACTCTATATATTTATATGACATAATTTATTGAATTGAAGATTTCTATATAGGTATATTTCTGCTCTTTTTTCCCACTTTTGAGAATACTTTTTTTTTCAATAAATTACACTTATTACAATTCTGTTGCTGGAGGAGAATATAATATATATTAAGGGCACTGAAAAACAAACTAGGCTAAGTCATGAATGGATGAGGATATTTTTAAATATCAGAAGCAGCCATTGAAATAAACCAGTGTAGCTTTGCAACATATGAGATTGTTCACTTTATTTATAAAGGTAGCCTGCTGTTTAAAACAGTATAGTCAACCATTTTATACTTCCCTTAATATGATTTTGCAAAATGAATAATGGAAATCAAAGGCAGTGTATATAGAATTATATTTCTTAGGTTTTTGTAGTTTTTATAATGCAAAATAATTAAAAATAACTAATATGAGTAGTAACTAACACTTCAAACACCACATTTAAGCCCTTAACAATTATTTTGAAATTATCTGCGTATGTAATATGCACAAAGTTTAATAAAAACCTATTTAAATTAAAAACTAGGGTGTCAGTTACTACCCAAACTACATATAATTTAGTAATTCTTTCCACATGTCATAATCTTGATTATAATCAGGGCAATTTTATTTCTTACTTTTTTAGTATTTACTTGAGGATTCATTAAAAGGTAATTGTTCATCACTGTGAATAGGTAAATATTTAAGTAAGGAATTTCAGCACATCAGAGCTGCCTCTCAGATTTGGTGTAAATGAATGTGCCTCAGAGTCATATACTAAAATCATGTTTGAAAGTTACTTTATAAATTGTATTTCTGATAAAGAAAAATTAGTATAAAAACAATTGACTTAAATACATTAAAAATATTGATCCTGTTCCACAGATGTTTTAACATGCGTAAAAATAAAATGTATGTGTTTACATATGTATGAGTATTCCACGAAGTAACTTTATCTAGAATACATAAAGATCTCAAATTTGATAATAAAAAACCATAAACCCAATTTAAATGGGCCAAGATTTAAATAAACACTTAATATTGATAGTGAGAAAATAGTACTCATTATTCATTAATTATAATGAATATTATTGGCTTGTAAATTAAGACCAAAACAAGAAATAATTACACAATAATAAAAACGGTTAAAATTTAAAATTTGGACATATCACTGCTACTGGGAAAGTACAATGACATAAATTGCAAAAGATCATCAGTTTCTCTAAATATTTAAACATAGACCTACAAAATGATCAGCCATTTTACATTTAGGTATTATCAGAAAAAAAGAAAGCTTACATCCATACAAATACATGTACACATGTGTTTGTAACAGCTTTTTTAATAATGGCCTCGATCTAGAAATAAGTCAAATATTCACCAATAGGTGAACATATTGATAGCAAATTGTGGTACATCCACATGGTGGGAGACTACTAAGCAATAATAAAATGTACAAAGACATGGGTGAATCTTAAAATCATTTTACTGAGTTAAACTAGCCAGATAATAAAATATACACTGTATTATTCCAATTATATAAAATAATAAAAAATGCATACTCTATAGTGTGGACAGAAGAATAGCAGACATTTGGGAATGTGGAAGGGTGAGGGTGTTGGGGGTATGAATAGTAGGAAAGAAGGGATTACAAAGGGCATGAGGAAATTTTGGGAGTATTGGATATGTTTATTATCTGGATTGTGGTGATGGTTTCATAGAGATAAATGTGTTAAAACTTATCAAATTGTACACTTTAAATTTTTGGAATTTATTATGTGTAATGTATAACTCAGTAGAACTACTAAAAATAGTAATACATTGAAAATTACTTGCTGTCTGAAGTGGAAGCAAAGGGCTGTACAGAGTTCTCCAGTTCTATTCATGCCATTATGAAGGGTAGGAGTTCCTTCTTTCTTTCTGCTGCAGAGTGTAAATATACTAAAGTTTTTTGATTCACCCATTTACTGATGGGAACTTAGGCTGTTTCCAACACTGTGCTATTATAAATAATGCTGCTATGATCATTGCGGTGCACAGGTTCTTTTAAATTGGTGTGTCAGGATTCTTAGTGTCTAGTCCGAGCAATGGGATGGCTGGATTGAAGGAAGTTTCATTTATAGATTTTGAAGAAATTACATAGTTTTTTATTATTCTAAAATTTAACATATTTTGATTATTGTTTCTTTTTTATTTATAGTAATTTTCTGTGTTAAATTCAATATCAAACTTTTTTTATTTTTTAATATTTTTATGTTTATTGATTTTACAGAGTGGAAGTGAGAGAAACATCAATTGGTTGTCTCCCATACACACCCCAAACAGGGATTGAATCCACAACCTAGATATGTGCCCTGACTGAGAATAGAACCCCTAGATTTTTGGTTTACAGGACAACACTCCAACTAACCAAGCTACACCAGCCAGGGCTCAAACTTTTAAAATGTATTTGTTGTTTGAAATTTAAGAGATGTTCATATTACATAATTATACATACATTTTCTTTATATATTCATATGTATAGATGTACCTAAATGACTATAAATTTGATTTAAGATTTACATGGAGTTGAAGGTTGAGTTTAATTTTAAATGTGAAATTGATAGCAATTGAATTGATTTTTTTAAATCGAAAACTATATCTTCTAATTTTTGGTTTTAATTTTAATGGTGTGTTATGCAACTTAAAACTGTGTCATTAAAACTCTGTCATTAAAATAAAACATGCTGTTAAAATCTATTTTATCCTGGAAAAAGTAAAAATGGAGCAAAGCTTGTTAAAGGAAATATGCCAAAATTGATAGAAATTATTTTTCCTTTTATGTAAATGAAAAAAATACCAACACAACACGTGTCAGTTTGTCTCCTTCTTTTAGTTATTTTAATATATATTTTCTGGTTGAGAAGATAATCATCTTTTTTGTTTGTCTAAACATCTATCTCCCTGGTGAATAGGTAAAAAAAACACTATGTAGGGAAACATTCCTGGACTATTCACAATTCCTTACTGTAATAGCATTGCATAGTCTAGCAGTGTGGGTTGTTCCCTGCACAGAAAACTGACATTTTAAATGAGAAAACATGAAGAAATGGAATAAGAAATATTAGAAACTCTTTATATTGGATTTAATCTAAAGTTTCAAAACAGTTTTTGCAGGCCAATTTTTTCTAATATATTTAAATATACCAAACTACAAAGAGCAAAGTGTAAAAGTTAATTTGTAGAGACCTCAATTTTGGTATACTTAATAAACAGCAACGCCATAACAGAGAAGTTCAAGGTTTCAGTACACTTGTCCCCAGGGTGCCTGCATTCTCTGGAGAGGGAGAAGGTCACCCTGAGTTAGCATCTGAATTTTTATTTTCTCCCTTCTATCCTTTAGTATAATTTATTAGTTGAATATTAATCTAGGTGATTCTGTTCTCCTTGAAAGGCAAACAAATACTGAAATTTTTCACATGCATACAAAAAGGTATTATGTGCAGTATTCATTGGTTAAATAAATGATATTTGATATTCATATGGGCCTTCTACTCTGAGATTTGTTTAATAATTCAGAGAAGCCAGTGATAAAGAGAGCAATGCATTGGGTGCACTGCTTATTAATTTTGTTAATAAAATTTAATGAAGAGATTTGGTTGTATAATATACAATATTTTTTAATGAAAGTGGTTTATCTGAGTAATTAGAGGTTGAGTTATCTATTACAATATGATAGATTATTTATCTTCAGATTGTGTACCAATTTATAAATGGTTTGCAATATCTAAACTAGAAATATGTGATGTCTCTGCAAAATTAAAATTAGAAATTGGTGTAAATAGAAAAGAATCCATACAGATCATAATCCTCAGTAATCTTATCAGCTTAATTAACACCATACTAGAAAAAAAAGATAAGTCAGAAAGGTGTCTATACGTATCATCTTTCAGTCATTGGTTAAGGTAGGACTTTCATATTAGAAATATTACTGATACATGATAGAAATTTCCTCTACTTATTTTACATATTTGTCAATTAGGTTCAATTTTTATCTTGAACAGGTTTATTCAAATAATAAAATCAATAAAATAAGTTTTTCTTTTTATCAATAAGGTGTTTCTCTAAATTTTAACATCCAAAAATTTTCCTATAGAAAAATTCAGTTCTTCAAGGTAATAATATCTGTTTCTAGGTAGAATATAAGAACAAATAACCAACAATTACACTGCTGCTGATCAGGGTTATTATTTTATATGAAGTAATATAATGGATTCAGATGCATGATAGGTGAGTTATTAATAAATGTAAGCCATGAAGTGTTTAATATGCATAATATATTTATTAGGGATTAGTCCACTTTGATGTAATTATTGTTTCACCTATTTTACATTAAGTGTGGTCCTTTTTTTTTTCCTAGACTAAAAAAGAAAAAAATTTTCCTGTGGTTTCTTGTGTAATAAACCCAAGTTTATCTCACAGGAGATTTTGCTGCCTTGACTCAGGTGGCCCAAGTCTGCTTTAGGTCAGAGCTCCACAATATGTGATGAATGACCAGTTTATTTATATTTTATATTAAGCTTTCTAAATATAACTTACAGGAGATTTTAATGTAATTTAAAGGAAGCACAGAATATACACTTCAGTTTTTATTCAGAAAGATTGCAGTGGTGTTGCATTTTAATGTCTATATTTAATCTTTCAACAGTCACTAAACTTATAGTTAAATTTAAACTATCTTTCAATTAAGTAAATAATTTGATATTTCATTTTATTTTACTTAATGCCTGGCAAACTTACTTAAAGAATGTCATGTTTCCAGCACAGAGCTTCCCCACTTGTGACGCTGATAGCGCACCAACGGGCCTGTATCTTATGTAATAAGACAAGTCCGCGGATCCCTTTTTAGGTTGTTGCACCAATGTGAAATTGCTGTAAAAGACTCTAAATGCTTACTTGCAATTTCTGCACTTAAATTGTCATGGACCAACAAAAAGTAGTTCTTGGTCACGAGCAACAATCCCAAGTGACATTTTGGCAGCACCATTTTAGGGAGTGATAGCTTTAAAAGATTTATATGAACTTTAGGACAATCACAAGTTTTAAAGCAGCATCCCTCTTCTGTGATCAATACAGGAAGATTCTTATGATCTTGAAATGCCTCAGAAATTAATTGATATATGCCTCTATTTATAGAATATTTAACATTTTAAATTTGCTTGTTAATTTATCTAGTCTAGGTTGAATTCACAGCACTATTATTTGAATTATTACTCTCTAAGTTTATTAATTCCATTTGCTGGCCCAAAAGCGAAAGAAAAATCAAGTTGTGCCATTATTAGTCTCTATCTTATCAAGCCCCTTGAAGAAAGCCAAGTATTAAAGAAAAATGAGTTAAAATTATTAACACCTTATGTTAATTAAAAATAATACATCAAAGAATAGACTATCACTTCACCATCTTCAGGTTCTATGTTACATCATAAAGGAAATAAGAGGGAAAGTTGAGAGAATGAAGTGAGGATTCATAGATACTTGCGTTGGTAAGGTGGTTGCAAGGACCTCACAGGCATGTGAGGCACACACCATTCTGTCAATCATGCAAGATAAAGCATATTTTATTTATGATGCCCACCCCAATATAATCTTATTCCTTAATCTCTAATCAAATAAATATTCATCCTAAATCCTTTTACAAGGTGAAGCACATTTTTTAAAGATTTTATTTATTTATTTTTAGAGAAAGGTGAAAGGAGGGAGAGAGAAACATCAATCGGTTGTTCCGACAAGACAATAAACCTGTAACATAGGCATGTGCCCTGAGTGGGATTTGAACTGGCAACCTATGGCAACCTATTGCTTAGTGGGACAACACCAAACCAAATGAGCCCCACTGGTCAGGAACAAGGTGAAGCACTTTTGCCCCATTTACATTCTGGCATGTACATTTTGTTTTTTTACTTTGATGTTTACTATATATTTTTTCTATTACCATCTATTCTCCTTATATCACCCTCCTCCCAGCAATCACCACACCATTGTCCATGTCTATGAGTCTTTTTTCCTGTTTGCTCAAACCCTCCACTAGCTGTCATCTGTTCTCCATCTATGAGTCTGTCCCCATTTACCCTGTTAGTTCAATTTGTTCATTAGATTCCACATATGACTGATATCATATGGTATTTGTCTTTCCCTGACTGGCTTATTTCACTTAGCATAATGTTCTCCTGGTCCATTCATAGTGTTGCAAAGGGTAAATTTTCTTTTTTTCCACTGGATAGAATTCCATTCTGTAAATGTTTCATAGTTCCTTTGCTCATCTATTGATGGACACTGGAGCTGCTTCTACATCTTGATGATTGTAGATAATGCTGCAATGAACACAGGGGGGGCTTATATTATTTTGATTTAGTATGTTGGGTTCCTTCAGATATATTCCCAGAAGTGAGAACACTGGGTCAAAAGGAAGATCAATTTTTAATTTTTTGAGCTATCTCCATACAGCTTTTCCACTGGTACAGTGTCTGTACCAGTCTGCATTCTCACCAACAGTGCAATAGGGCTCCCCTTTCTGCACATCCTGGCCAGCACTTGTTTGTTAATTTATTAATGATAGCCATTCTGATAGATATGAGAGGGTATCTCATTGTGGTTTTATTTTGCATTTCTCTGATTAGTGACAGCATTCTTTCATGCGTGTATTGGGCATCTGTATGTCTTCTTTGCAGAAGTGTCTATTTAAGTCCTTTGCCTATTTTTTAAATGGGTTGTTTGTTCTTTTGGTGTTGAATTCTGTAAGTTCTTTATAAAGTTTGGATATTATCCCTTATCAGATGTATTGGCAAATATGTTCCCCCATTCTGGGGTTTGTCTTTTTATTTTGTCAATGATGTCTTTCATTGTGCAAAAACGTTTTGGTTTAATGTAGTCCCATTTATTTATTTGTTCTTTTGCTTCTCCTGACCAGAGAGATATATCTGATAAAAAATCTCTATGAGCAATGTCTGAGATTTTGCAGCCTATGTTTTCTTCTAGCATGTTTATAGTTTGGGATTTAACATTTAAGTCTAAGATCCATTTTAAATTTATTCTTGTGTGTGGTGAAAGAAGGTGGTTTAGTTTCATTTTTCTGCATGTATCTTTACAATTTTCCCCAATTTATTTATTGAATAAACTACCTTTAGCCCATTGTATGTGTTTGCTTCCTCTGTGAAATAGTCCATATTAATGGACTATAAATATGTAAGTTTAGCCCTGGCTGGTATAGCTCAATGGATTGAGTGCAGGCCTGAGAACCAAAGGGTCACCAGCTTGATTCCCAGTCAGGTCACATGCCTGGGTTGCAGGCCAGGTCCCCAGTAGGGGGCATGCTAGAGGAAAGCACACATTGACGTTTCTCTCCCTCTCTCTACCTCCTTTCTCTCTCTCTAAAAATAAATAAATAAAATATTTTTTAAAATATGTGCATTTATTTCCAGGTTCTGTATTCTGTACCATTGGCCTGTGTTCTGTTTTTATGCCAGTACCATGCTGTTTTGATTACTGTGGCTTGTAGTATAGTTTGATATTAGAGGTAGTGTGATTCCTACAACTTCATTCTTCTTTCTCAGGATTGCTGTTGCTATGCAGTACCTTTTGTGGTTCCATATAAATTTTTGAAATATTTCTTTCAGTTCTGTGAAATACATCATTAGAATCTTGATAGGTATTGTGTTGAATCTACCAGCCACAGGATTTATTACCAATAGTTTACTAGAATATTGAAAAAGAGAGCTGTGTTTATTTATTAAAGTAGAAACAAAATGTTACCAGAGGAAGTAGGTCCCTCTGCAGTGTTGTAGGAAAAGAATTTCAGGGACATTCACATAGGAGAAGTTTGAAGCATAGTTGCAATATTTATTAAAGTGAGAAGCAATAGTAGGCCCTGAGAGAGACAGAGAGGAGGCAGGTTGGTGGATAACAGCTGGTGCCCGGAGGTCTTTGATAAACTTCTTTGTTTTTGGGAAAGAGCAGGCTTTCTTTCAAACTATCCAGTCTCTTTCTTTGCTTTATCTGGGTTTGTGTTTGTGCCCTCCCCCTACGCAATCTCTTTTTCTCAGATTGCCCAGGCCAGTGTCAGCCCCTTCTGATGTTGGCCATTTTGGCTCCTACAGGTCATGCCTCATAGTTCTGTTTCCTCGTTTTGCTTCTAGGGCACACATACACAGTAAGAGGAATTCCCTTGCTCTGTTCTCCTTTGTCCTCCCCACCTCCTACCTCCACTTCCCTTCACCACACCATTAGTTGGGCAGACTCTCCCAGGTGACTGAAAAGCTGTTTTTTTCCCACCTATTCAAGATTAATCAGATTTCTGGTTCCATTCATGTCTTCATCTTTTTGTTAATATTTAACTAACTGCCTAATCTAACAAAAAATTAGAAAAAATAAAACAAACCTAGAAAGAATAAATATATAGAACATATTTTTATATTCAAATGTCAAAATATTAAATCACTTGTATGGAATTTATGTAAAGTAGTAGTTTGAAGAATGCAGGGAAGAATTTAAAGATATTTACTATATGTCTTAAATTTTTAATGGGTTGCCATGATATAGGGTAATAAATAAATACATACATAAATACAAACAAAATAAATGAGAATTTTACTTATATATTTCATTGTTACTCAAAAACAAAAGTATAACTGAGCTGACAATTGTGTAAGCTTGAAGCTCTATTGTCCTTTTGCATGCTTAGAAAATATTTAATAGGTGAAGTGATTAAGCAAAGAGAAACTCATAGACACAGACAGCAGTATGGCGATTACCAGGAGGAAGGGGGTATGGGAGGCAGAAAAGGGTAAACAGGAAGTAAATCATGATAGAAGGAGACTTGACTTGGTGCAGTGAGCATACAAACAATATGCAAAACCTAGATAATTTTGTTAACTAATGTCACTAAAATAAATTTAATAAGTAATCTTCCAAAAAAGAAAAGTTAAACATAAAGCATCTTAAAAATAAAAAAGGAAAAATAAATAAAATAAAATTGTAAATGTTTTTCTTTAATTTAATAGGCATTTTCTGTAGCTTTTTAATCAAATAATAATTTTCCAGTCAGTCATTGATATATTTCCATAGGGTTAGTGACCAAAATGGTCTGGTCTTAGTGCTCCCCTTGACTGGACTAAAGGCTAGACAGGCTTCATCCTGGCTTTAGGCTCCCAGCCTCCCTTGTCTTATAGCATTTACTTGAGAGAACTTGCAATAGTAATCTCTTTCTAGCCTTTGAGTGGTAATCCTCCCTCCCCCAGTTCCTTGCTGGTGTTAAAATACAGGAGTTTTTGAAAATCCTGGCATTCATTCCTTTGAAATATAATCATCAAGAAAAATAGAGTCCCTATCTCCATGTCTTTGTTTCAGAAAAGACCTTAATTCAATAAAGGTCAATTAGCAAATAGATTTCCTAATTGCATTGAGCAACCTCCTTCAAAGTCCTGTAGTACTTCCCACCAGTTAACCACATAACTTAAAAACTCTTCCATCTCTCCTTTACTGGAGTTGAGTTCAATCTCTCTCTTATTGCATTGGATAAACAAATTGATATTGAATATTATCATAACAATTAGATATGTTATCATTTGCTTATTTAGCATCAAGTAGACTAAGTATAAATTAATAAACTAGCTCTAAAGAAATATCTTTAATAAAAAATGGATCTCTAAATTTTAAAAAAGAGGAATATGGCCAGTACCATTTAAATATTACTTATGTTTCTAAGGGCTTATATTAAATTATGTAAAGTTGTCAGATGAGTGAAATTATCTGTTTATTTTAAATGCTCACCACTTAAAACACAGGAGTGTGTTAATTTCATATTTCAATGGGACTAACCTAACACAGAATCTATTTTTATTTTTATAATGAAAGCATATAATTCTGAATTATGTTATTAGTATCAGAGGACCCCATGATTATTTTAGATTGAGGAAAGAAGACAAACAAACAAACAAACAAACAAACAAAAAACATTGGCAACTCCATCCCTGATTTCTTCCTTTTGGAAAACTTTGGATGTTCTCAATGCTGTGCAGTTAACACGTATTATTCCCTGATACCCAGAGCTATTAGATAAACTGATTAAATCCCCATCAATCATTCCATGTGGCAGCAATAACAATGCCAGTGGAACAGAGCATTGTTACAAGATTAGTGCCTCCTGCTTTGAGAGTAAACATCTCATTTTTACCTCATTTATTTTTCATAACTTCCTTGTCTTTGACTCAGCATTTAGAAAGCTGTAGGAGATTGTTTCTGATGATGTTCAATGTCATTTAAGTATTATATTTAGAAGTGAAAAAGTGCATAATAATTCTGAGTCATATTTCAGATTTTAACATACTAAATAAAGTATGCAAAGAGCTTAACAAATTAGAAGCCGTTTGAGCAATTATGAAATGGATTTTGATTAATCACTGTTATTGATGCATTTGAGGATTACTCTTAAATCCACAGAAGTCCTCTTAATCATTAAATATGTTCATATTTAGTTTACTCCCTGGTGTTAGCCCCTGGGGAATATCCAATAATTTTCACATTATTTATCTATTTTAACATGGAGCCATGGAACTATAAGCAATATACAAGGAAGTAAACAAAGAAAAAGATTACTTAAGATTTCCAAAAGGTGAATTGGCTGGCAAATGTTACTGAAGATTCTGTCACATCAGGACTGTTCAGAAGACAGAAACTTCCCAAAACACTTTTAGTAGAAAATGATTATTTCTAAGGACTAGGGTGCTTATCTAATCTTTGGAAGTTATAAGGGAGTGCAAGATAACACATTGCCACCAGGCCTTTAGCTTTTACATCTTGCCACAACCACTGGTGTTATCCAAAGGCCAAGGAAAGGTCAGAGTGGCATATGCTGCACTCATGAAGCTGGTGCCGGGCAGTTGTTGAGACATGGCTCCCTTCTCCCCAGAGCGATCCTGTTTCCTGTGGCATCCGAAAGGTGCTATCAGCCATTCCATGGTCTGGTTTTCACACAGGTGCTCCTCTCTGACAAATCTTACTTTGCATGTAATATCCTAGCTACAAATTAATTTAGAATATTTTTTAACTTTATTGTTTTTTGAACAAGAGGAGAGTGAAGTGCAGCCAAGGGAGGCAATCCAAGTACCTTGCATGAGAACTACTGAAGTATACAGCAAGCTTTACTGTCTAATAGGGATGCAGAACTAGAGAAAATAAACAGTTCACTCCAGTGTTTCCTTACCTTAAGAGGACTGCCCATGAACTTAATTCCTGTCTGGGACTGTTTGCTCATTTCTATTGTTTTTTTTTTTTTTTTAATTTCTTACATAGTATCAGAAGCCCTGGAAACTAGGGCCGTAGTGTCTAAACTAATAATCTTATGAAATCTTGGTAACACTCATAGGATTAAATTTAGAAAACTTATGTTTTATCTTGACTTTGCATTAGGCTCCTGTTGACTAGGCAGTTAACTCAAACTATTTAGATTTAAAATATCTTATGATTTAACTGCTATTATTGTCACCTACCAGGTTCCACCAAAAAATGTTGAATAAGTTAATACTATGTATAAGAGCCTGTGCTTTGAAATAATTACCATCTAGGAAACAACCTGGAGTTGTAATTATTGATTATATCAATAGAAATACAAGCTGGTAAGGATGACAAATGAAGGCTGAGATTTTGGGAAGGCATTAAAGTGGGGATTGCCTTTTGTAAAATGTCACAAAGACATTTGAGATAGAACTAATTACATAGACAGGTGAGAAGGCCAGTAAAAAGTAACAGCATGAAAAATTCCTTCTTTGAACAGTTCCCTCCTATTCCCTGAGAACTGAATGTGGGGAAATTTTACTCATTCTTTAATTTTAATGGTGAGAACATTGCTACAATGAGGCTTTCTCTATGTCCAGAACTAGTTTTTGTTCCCATGTTAACATTTTTGAAATACCATTTTCTTACTCTTTTCAAACAGTCTCATGTTTATGAATGCTTGGAGTCTGAGTTATTACACCTTAAGCTCTTTGAAGGCATGGATGGGGTTCACATTCCCTGTATCCCCAGTTCTCACACATCATGGCATTCTTCACACTCTGCACTTAAAACATAATTGTCCATTAAATGTAGTCATGGAGATATTATTTCTTTTGGATGGCAAGAGAATAGGGATCAGAAAAGTAAGGTGCTAGCAGGAGACATAAAAGGAAAGGTAGATGCAGAAATGTTATAAAGTGCCTTGTGAAACAAGTTAAGAACCTTAAATTTTAAAGGCAAAGGAGGACTTACAAGATTGTAAAGCAGTTGAAAGTGATGCTATATGATATAGTGTATATAACTAAGTGGCTGGTGAGAAATGTATTGATTTATTAACTTCTCTGTGTGTTCAAATTGAGGGAAATGGCATTTATAGATTGTTGGCAGTTTCAGCACTTTGGAAGACAAGAATAAATTACTCGTGAATGAGTATTCCTGGGTTTTGGAAAAAGTGGGCCTTTTTTAACTAATTTAAAGCAAGTGTCTGCTTATTATTCTTGGAGAAAAGTGAGGTGTCACTATAAATCTGAATTCAGAAACTGAAGACTGAGAGATATTAGTGTGAATTGTGGAGAAACATATATTAAGTTTGTCATAGTCAGTCTGTGCCCTTGAAGAATTAGAGATGTATTTTTCATAAGCATGCATTAAACCAGATATTATTTAAAATGTAATTGATGTAAATAATTCTTTTTAAGGTATAAAAATATGAAATTTGAGAAATAACTCGGAATTACTCTTCTTTCCCTGTTTTTTTTTTTTTAAGTCAATCACTTGATGAGATTGGAACATTTCCTCTGGGAAACACAGTTTCCCTATTTGAGGTCTTTCTGCTGTAGGTGAACACTCTGCCTGAGAAAGAAAGGATACTCTTGCTTTAGAGGTTCAAATAATTTGGAGTTTGGTCTTTGAAGGTAAAAATGTAGAACTTTCTATTGGCCTTCTGTCACATAAGAATATAACTGGATTTGGAAAGAAGACCCGAGGTCCACTTATCAGGACCTGTTAGTCTAAGGAGGGTCTAAACACAGCTTCAGGTCATTAATGACTATGACAGGGGCTTCCAAAAAACAGAATTATCTTCTGGAGGATGGGCCCCCTGTAGCAGAGGCTTCTCTTGCTGGCTGAGTGTTCCAGGAACCCAATTGGTACACTGTATGTATCAGTGTACCAGTTGGCATTGTTGTGAGGGCCTGCATTTGGCTTCAGTGAATTTATTTTGAAGATTGTTCAACGTATTTGCCCACTTCATGATGGGTGATTTATGAACACACCTGCCCACACTACGCAGAGTGTTCAGAAGTTTTTGACTAAAAACAGCATGACCCCATGTCCCACCCTCCCTGTTCACCCAATCTTGCACCCTAGAGAATTTATTTTGTTTCCCTGGGTGGAAAAAAGACCTCAAAGGGAAATGCTTTGCTGATGTGAAGATGTGAAACAAAACATGGCAGAAGCACTAGAAGGCATCAAAATCAGTGAGTTCAAAGACTGTTTTGAGCAGTGAGAGAAATGTCTTGGTAGGTGTATTGGTTCAGATAGAGAGTACTTTGTAGTACTTTGTGAGTGAAGTTTAAACATGTAGGAATAAACACACAGATTTTTATAAATAAGTTCTGGATTTTGGGGTCCCCGTTCCTACAGTCTTGACCTTTGTTGGCCTTTAGGAAATCAAGGGAGTGGCTTGTACTAGATATGTACTAGGTATAGAACCCAGTGACTGGGTGAGATGGTCTGAAGTTGTATCAAAAACAGTAAGGACACACAGTGGCCAGAATTAATTGTACTTCAAACTTGGGGGCAAAAAATGGAACCACATGAGAGGAACTTTCAGAAATTAATTATGAGATGAAGGGAACCTCAGGAGAACAGATGTATCATCTGTCTATAAAGAAGGCACAGATGTTTATCACCTCATTATGCTTATGTCCAGCCTCTTTTCACCTATTGCTTCACATTTAAATCATACTAATAAACGTTTACTGCTGTGCTTCCAATAATCTATCTACATATTTTTGTTTTTTGTTTCAGGAGTGATGGGTGTTCTAATCAGGCAACTTGTCAATAATGACATTTACTCTTCTACTCAATACAAAAGCACTGAGGTAGAGCCTTGAATAAAGAAGACAATTTTATTATTTCTAACAAGCTTTCTTTCACTGGAAATATAGAAAATAAACAAGACAACACATGAGTAAACAACATCAGTTAAAGTGGTGGTAAAATCTATGAAAGAGAATAAGGTAGGATGAGGGCCATAGAATGGAAAGAGGTCTTCATACTAAAAATTCAAGAGTACTCTTCTCTAAGGAAGAGCAAAAATGAGAAGTTTGGGTTGTATTTTAAGTGTGATGAAAGAATTTCAAATGCTTTGAGCAAGAGAATAAAGTGATATACATTTTATAAATTATGCAGGCTTTTGTTTGAAGAATAAATACACTGTACAATGGTACACATGTGGAATGTGAGAATCAGTTTGGACTGTATAACTGTAACTCAGGAATTTTCAATGAGTCCTACAAAATTGTGATTCTCATGGTGGGAAAGAATGGTAGAAGTTTAGGATTATTGTGAAATTAGAGTTTCTCTTCATGTACTTACTCATTTGGAGCCAAAGCACTTGAATTTATACATTGCTTTTCTTCCTTTTTTTACCACAACCCTTAGATAGCAATGAATTAATTCATGTATATTGATTAAATTCCTATAAAATTTTTAATAGGCATTTTTTCAGTTTTAACATATTTTTCATTTTTATTACTTTTTTATAAGATATTCTTCTTTATTTATTAAGTGCCTGTGTGACTTATGGTTTTGATTTCAGCCCACATCTATGTTTAACTGGAAATAATCTTCCTGAGAACACATATCAATATATCAATTAATTCAATAACCACCAAAGTTCCCATAGTTTCTAAAATCTTTTTCTTGCCCTGTTTTACTTTTCACCCTTCATATGTTTGTATTCAAATATCTATTCATATTTTGCATTTTTACACTGGTAATTTTGCCACTATAAAGTTGTTCCCTCATTTTCCCACAATACTTTGTGACCTGGAAAGATGAAGTATCTGGATTCAAACATTGGATTTCCTTGCCCTCTCACTTTCTGATATTTTAGGCCGATGAGAGGCACTATGAGAGATGGAAGACAGGAGAGAAAGATCAGGTTATCATTTCTGCAGATATGTTAGGGTATGTATTTCTCCCTGTTGTGAAGAAGTTTGCCAGTAGCTGAGTTCATTAAGTTCATGGCTTCTGTGAGGAAGTCTCACTTCTGGGACTGTATCTCCAACTGAATGCCAGTGAAGTGGCTATCTACTTCCCCTCTTGGCCCATGAGATGATGACTTCCTTTTCTTCCTAATCCCTGCTTGCTTGCTTTACCTTCACCATTAGTTCCATTGTTTTTTTTTACTCTTTTATTGTATTTTTTCCATTTATTGTAGGTTACCATTTAGTCTCCTTATATACCTCTCCCCCACTAATCACCACATGGCAACCTATGCCCATGAGCACATTTTCCTTTTTTTGCTCATTCCTTCCACCCCTTAACATCTCCCTCCTTAGCTGTCATCTTGCTCTCTATCTGTGAGTCTGTCTCTATTATGCTTGTTTAGTTCAGTTTGTTCATTAGATTCTACATATGAATGAAATCATATGATATTTGTCTTTCTCTGACTGGCTTATTTCACTTAGCATAATATTCTCTAGATCCACCTATACTGGTGCAAAGGGTAAAATTTTCTTCTTATGGTCGAGTAGAATTCCATCATTTAAATATCCCATAGTTGTTTTATCCACTCATCTACTGATGACACTTGGGCTCCTTCCATATTTTGGTGGTTGTAAATAATGCTGCAATGAATACAAGGGTGCCTAGGCTCTCGCATGAGTGTTTCATGTTCCTTTGTATATACTCCCAGAAGTTCCATTAGTCTTACCCACACTTTGTTAATAATCCCTTAATTAAATATTTTAATTATTCTTTAGAGAGTGTCAGCAAATGGTTTCTCTAAAGGTCCAAGTAGTACATATTTTAGGCTCTGCAAGCCAAAAGTCAAAATTGGGTATATTATAGGTAATTTTACATAAAAATATTCCATATTTTTGTCAGTATTCAAAATATAATAGTAATTGTGTACATTTTATAATACTTGGGTACTAATGAGAAGAGTGGGATTAGTTTTTTGGTTTCTCTTGGTGGAAGAGGATAACATAGTGGTTAATTAACATATTCACAAACCAGTTTTCATCAGCAGTTCAATAAAAGCTGTATGAAACATGTTAAAATTTAGCAAATCCAAAAGGTAAAGATACAGAAATTTCATTGAAAAAAATTCAATGCATCTTCTACAAAGTACATTTACTTCTTTGCTGAGGGAAATATAACAATGAATAAGATATCATTAATGTTCATTAATACTAAAATGTAATGAGACAGAAAGGCTTAGATATAAAATGATCACATATTTAAAATAAATATGTTTCTCTGGCTGGTGTGGCTCAGAGGATTGAGCACCAGCCTGCAAACCCAAGGGTTGATGATTCAATTCCCAATCAGGTCACATGCCTGGGCTGCAGGCCAGCTCCCCAGTTGCAGGTACCCAGGAGGCAACCACACATTGATATCTCTCTCCCTCTTTTTCTCCCTCCCTTCTCCTCTCCATTGTTAAGAATAAATACATAAAATTTTAAAAAATAACAAAATAAATGTTATATTTGTAACACATGCATCATATAACATATATAACATATTGTATTACATATAACATGCATGTATAGCAATGTAGTATAATATTCTGGATTATGTCTGTTGTGTAACATAATATAATATTTAAGGTAAATTTTAATAAGTTTAATAAAACAATATTTGTTTTAAGTTTTTGATAACTTTATAGTAAATTTTTCTTTCTCATTATATTCTAAATTATTAGGGTTAGTGACCGGAGGTGCATATATAGAGAACTTCAGATGTATGCTAATCAATTTACTCAATTTCTTGGTCTGCTTTCTAGGTCGATAGATGTGTTCAGTTGTTTCAAATATATTAAATTGGGAATTTGTTATTTGTGCACTGTTATAGATGTATATGTTATTTCAACATTAATTTATTTAACCTATTTATATCACTGAAAGAGATTAAAAAGTTTGAAAAACCCAAATAAAATGTTTTTGGAATAATCCTAAATACTAGCTGGAAAAGATGGAAGAACATCTTTCACTTTGGGAGTTGGTTGTCTGGTGCAGTAGTGTATAATATTCATGGTCAAAGACTGGGATCAGGAGGAAAACATGTGTACTGTATTCTATTAAAAGGAAAGGTACATTTAATTTTCACCTTGAAATCAGAAATTCTCATGTTGTACTTTTGATTTTTAAATATTTGGGTGGGTTTTACAATTAAAAAGATCTATTTTTTATGGATCCAAAGATTAAATTGAATACTATCTAATGGTGTCAGCAATATCAGCCTGACTTTACCTTATCTGAATATTTTGTTATGGATCATCAAAAAAAAAAAACATTTCAAACGTAATCTAACATGGACAGTTTTCTCACACAGTCATTTCCTACTATAAATCTAAATAGGAAAGCTTGACTCTACTGTTATAATGGAAAATCATAGTGAAATGTCTTTCACTGCCTCCTTTCAGGACATTTTCATATAATAATGTTACCTCATTTATACTTTTAGCCTTTATTAATCCCAGTAATCACATAAGTCAGTTCTGCTCTATCAGTGTTTTCCCTCATGGTCCCTACCATTAAGCACTCCGTTATTATGTGGGAATCACCAAATATCAAGTAAATTAAATGGTAAATAGGTCATGCAGAAATTTTTAAAAAGTAATTTGTTAGTGTAGACTCACTAACCAGGAATGGAATTGGACCTTTTAGGATGTTTAGGATTTTGGAATGCAGAGAAAAATAGCAGGTGTACAAGGATAGCTTTCAAAGCTTTCAAGGGAACTATAAACTTAGAGACAAGAATTTTATTTTTTTAATTAAAATACTGAAGTGACATTGGTTAATAAAATTATATAGGTTTCAAATGTGTAAGTCTATGATCCATCATCTGTATATTGCACTGTGTATTTACCACCCAAAGTCAAATCTTCTGCCATCATATATAAGATCCCTACACCCTTTACAACCTCCCCACCCCCCTTCTCTCTGGTAACACCTTACTGTTGCCTGTGTTTATGAGTTTTTGGTTTTTTTGTGTGTTTATTAGCTGCTTTCAGTGTTATATCCTACATATGAATGAATTTCAAAAGAGAAATCACCAAGATTGTAAATGTCATAAAATCTGGGGACCATTTTTGTCATCTCCCAAATCAGTTTTTTTGATAAACACCATTAATTTCTTCTTTTATAATTTTGTATAAAGCAACCACAAGATAAAGGACATCTCCATAGGTTATAGGAAACAATATTTCAACTACACCTAGTCAGTTTTAAAATGAAATTTTCATTTTTTAACTTACTATCAGCATTTTAGATATGCTGTGATCTATCATGAACATAGGTCCAGTGCAATTTTTAGGAAAGGCAGAAAATCCCTGTAGTTTCCTTCAGAAATTATATAACTCCACTTTCAACTATATTTTATGATAAAAATTTTATCTTTTAGATGATGCATAATTTATGTTCTTATTCACCACACTGCCCACTATGTCACACATATTTATTAAATGAACAAACTAACTGGATCATTTAATTCTTTATAAATTTCCATTCATTCTTGTACAATAAAATAAATAGTCTTTATCTCAGCATTTAAGATCCATTTCAACTTAATGGCAATCTATAGTGTTCTTTGTAGTTTACTGCAAAAACAAAAACATGTACTTTTAAATAGAGCAGTTGTAGATTCAAAGAGCTGTTGATGACTATTTTTCTAATGTGTAGAGTAAATTTGTGCACATACTTAGGTTAGAAGATTTACATTTAATAACAAATGACTTTGTTGCTTTGGCATTGATAAAATTATTACATGAGTAATTGTGTAAGGATGTCTTAATTATACAAAAAAGTACATATAAATATAATCTTAAGACTTCTTTCATTAGTTTGAAGAGCTAATCTGCTTGAGGAAGCAATTAAAATGCTTTCATTTTAAGTGTATATTAAATAAATATGATGATGTTGTAAACATTTATTATAGATTTATTTTGATATTTGTTCTGCATAAATTACAGATATATGCATATTTTATATTTAAATATCTAATAATATTTGATAATCAAGGCAAACAACCATGTGCTACTTACAAGTGATGATATTTAGCTAATAAAATGACTTTTATTTCCTGATTTATAAATGTACTGACAAGATCCATTAGTAAAACTATTCTTTAGCTTCTTTTGCCTATAAACTTTTCATCTTTTTATAAAGCTTTTGTTTATTTATTTTTAGAGAGAGGGGAAGGGAGGGAGACAGAAATGGAGACAAACATCAAAGTGTGGTTGCCTCTTGTGCACCAGTAACCAGGGTCCTGGCCCACAACTCAGGCATGTGCCCTGACAGGGAATGGAATCAGTGATCCTTTGGTTGACAGGCCAGTGCCTAATCCACTGAGCCACATCAGTCAGGTCTAAACTTATTATTGTTTGAAGCTTTGTTTCATTTAGAATTTATATTACTAAAATGTTGATATTTATATTGATATTACAATTTTTCTATGAGTATGATCATACTTAAAAATACTTTAGATTGCATGAGATACTAATTTTATTTTATTTTTATCCTCAGTTTTGGCCTTTTTTATTCAAATTGCCAAAGAGGTATTTTTTGGATGTTCCAACTCAGAGTTAGGAACTACTTGGGCACTTAATCATAGTTACTTGGGTACTTAGTATGTGATCTAATTTCAAAATTAAATGTATGTGCAATACAACTTATTGGCACCTTTCTGTCCAATATGACAGATGGAGAAGTCTGCTGAGGTGGCTGGTGCAGTATAAAGATGTTCCCTACATTCAGAAATACTTTAGACTCTGTCTCTTCTCATTTGCTACATGTGCTAGAATAAAGATGTGGTAATGGACCCAAAGTGGCTATATTGTAATCATTGGGGGGGGTGCGAAAAGTTGATAAAAATTGTATATATAATCACAGTAACATATTATTGAGTTATTTAAATAATCCTGGAACTGCCTATCTCTGGGCCTTTTTTTATAGAAAATATATCATCACTTCATTGCTTAAACCAGTGCTAGTGAGTAGATTCTGTTACTGGCAATTTGATGCCTCTTAATTGATGTGTACCTGTTACTAATCTATACATAGTTACCCATTCCAGTTTTTAGTTTCTCCTATAGTTTCTCCTTTAGCTAATTTTAGGATTTTTATAAAATTTTAAATAGATTGGAAGTTAATGTTTGATATGAAAGTGCCAACGGGGATATTATTGAATCCTTTGGATATCATGATACCCCTTTCTTTTCCCATTAGGTAGCAGCAATCCTATTCTCTTCACAATAACCAAGGTCAATAACACTTGCAGGCATAGTAATTCCTTTCTTCACCTCTTGGTCTACTGGTATAAGGAGCGAAAACTGACTGGAAGCCGACTTTAGGTGTAAGTTTAGTGGAACCCCTACCATATTTTCTGGTAGAAGACTTATCCATCTCTGGAAATCAAGAACCCTAGTTCATCACAGCCAACATTTCTGAGACTGGAATCTCAGATTTCTCAGGTGAATCATGAAGAGGGATGATGAGCAAATACTCTTCTCTTTCTATCCCTTTGTTGACAATACAGCCTCACACTCATCAGGAACATAGCACAATTTAATTAATTTCAAGAATATACCACATCAAGAAAGATAGGATTCCAGTCCCACAATGAATCCAAAAGAGTCATCCACCGGGTCATTCTGTTAAGGAACAAGCTATGGTATGTTCCAAATTCTATCACCAAGAAAGAAGCACAGGACTTGGTTGACCTGCTTGAGTTTTAGACATGGTGCCTACCACTAAAGAAAATATTACTTCAACTAATTCTCTAGATATTTAGAGGGCTATCAAACTTGAGTGGCATCCAGATCAAAACATAGCATTAAGACAAGCATAGTGAATAGTAAAATGACAACAAACTCACAATTATCAACAACTGAGCCTAAAAAAAGAGAAAAACAATGAAAATAAAAACTAAGCAAATGACTAGAACAGGAACAGAATCAGAGAAATGGAGATCACATGGAGGGTTTTCAGTGGGGAGAGGGAGGGGAGGAATGGTGGGGAAGGTACAAGGAATAAGAAGTATAATTTGTAGGCATGAAATAGACAGGGAAAGGTTAAGAATGGTATGGGAAATAGAGAGTTCAAAGAACTTATATGTACAACCCATGGACATGAACTAAGTGGGGAAATGATGGAGGGTTGGAGGATGCATGACAGAGAGGGGATAAAGGGGGGAAATTTGGGAAAGCTGTAATAGCATAATCAATAAAATACACTTTATAAAAATACAAGCACAAGTTCTGATATAAGTAGTATGTCACTTAGGCCATATGATTGAAGAAAGTCTGTGGTGTTAGGGAGCTTAATGGTAGAAAAGATGCTGTATGGAGTTTCTGCCAAGTTTAGCCAATAGGTCTCTACTATTGCAGAACTCTTGTCTTTACTAATGACAGTGTCAAGTACCCCAGCACAGTTTCCTATTCTCAGCTCTGGCCTAAAGACAAATACCGCTGCTGAATTTCTCAGTGACAACAGTGTTCCTTTCACTAGTCCATTCTTTATTACTTCAGTGAAAGGAGGGTTCTCTAGGTTCTAAAAAACCTGAGTTGGGTTTTCTAGTCTTAATACACAGGATGGGGCAAAAATAGGTTTATAACTGTGAGTACATGAAACAAAGATTTTAGTCTTTTATTATAATTTATTATTATTTTCCATATGAATAAATGCAAACCTGCTTTGGCCCTACTTCATCTGTTTTAGTATACCTATGTGTCTAAATATGTCCCTCATTTTTTTTGTCAAGGCTTTGGCAGAATCCACTAACTCTAGGCCATCATTGTGCCCAGATATCCTTGCAGGGATGTTAAATCTGAAGAAAAGGGAAGGGCTCTGACATTAAATTTCAGCTTATTCAAGCTTATTTTTCACCATAGGGTCCACCACATTAAAAATTATTTCCAGTGCATGTTACTCTAGTACCTTCTACTACTTATTAACCAGTTATTTCAGAGTATTTCATGATTAGTCTCACCTTCTGGATCATATACAATACTTCTTTGGTTATTCTATGTTGAAACTTGGCCCTAGCTATGTATCTAAAGGTGATTAAGGGCAATTATTTTAGACCTTGAGTAGGGAAAGTAATATCTTACAACACATCATGTAAAGCATGTGCTGAGTCATGGTCAAAAGGAGGCTACTTCACCACTTACGTAAGGTCAGAAGTTCCAGCTATATCTGGGAATGAGTTCTCAAGTATGTCAGTGAAAGCATCTTTATCCCAGATCTCAGAGTCTTACTCTATCCATATCAACACCTTTATTTTAGCCTTGGAATCTTGCCAACAATCTATATTCAGGCTTAGAAAATGTAGCATCTCTATTCTTACAATTAGGACTTGAGTGTGAATTTGAAGACACACATGCTTTTTACTGGGGACTACAAAAAATACCCATTTACTATTGCAACGAGCAATAACTAGTAATAAATTTAAACAAGGAAGCAGAATACCTGTACTCAGAAAACTATGGAACACTGAAGAAGGAAACTGAGGAAGATACCATTAAGTGGAAGCACATATCATATTCATGGATTGGAAGAATGAACATCATTAAAATGTCCATACTCCCCAAAGCAATCTACACATTCAACACAATTCCTATTAAAATACCCATAGAATATTTCACAGACTTAGAACAAATATTCAAAAAATTTATATGGAACCTAAAAAGACCCTGAGTAGCCTACAAATCTCGTGAAATAAAAACAAAGCTGGAGGTTTCACAATACCTGATATCAAACTATATTCTAAGGCCACTGTAATCAAAACAGCCTGATGCTGGCATAGGAACACACATAATGGATGGAACAGAACAGAGAGCTAGAAATAAACCCATGCCTTTATGATCAATTGACATTTGACAGAAGTGGCAAAAGTCTACAATGGAGAAGGGACAGTCTCTTCAATGGTATTGGGAAAATGGACTGATACATACAAAAAAATGAAACTAGACCACTAACTTATACCATACAAAAATAAAGTAAAAATTGATAAAGGACTTAAATGTAAGTCACAAAACCATAAAAATTCTGGAATAAAAGATAGGCAGTAAAATCTCAGATATCTCAAGTAACAATATTTTTGCCAATATATCTCCTAAGGCAAAGGAGACAAAGGGGAAAATCAGCAAATGGGACTACATCAAATTGAAAAGTTTCTGCACAGCTAAAGAAACCACCAGCAAAGTAAAAACAAAACCCACTGTATGGGAGAATATGTTCACCAACGATAAATTTGAGAGTAGTTTAATCTCCAGAATATACAAAGAACTAATACAATTCAATACCAGCAAGATGAACATTTGATTAGAATATATTTACTCTGTGATAGAGGCTCTTTAGGTATTGCTTGATGTTTGAGTTAATGGCTGGCTGACCTGCACACATTATTTTCTTCCATCAATAATTCAGTGGTACTCTATAACCAATGAAACCAACGAGCACAATCACTCTCCTTATAATTACCATTGCCCCATATCTCTCTATTGATAGAAATACTACAAAATTCACAGATCCCCTTCCACATGTGTTAACTCTCACTTCATCATTTGAGAGTTGTGGTGATGATGATGCTTCAGCCCACCCAGGGTTATCACCTCCCAGTTACCACCAGCTATGTCATCATTGGTGCCATCTGTATATAAGATATTCAGTTCTCAAATCTTATTCTGAAAAACTGTTTCCAAAATTTACAGCTCTTATATCTGTTGTAGTTTGGGTTTTGTTAAAAACAGAATCTTGGGCAAGTAAGATTACATGCAAGTACTTTTAATGAGGGATTAGACTTTAAAAAATATTTTGGGAAAGAAGAAGGAAGACATCAAAGGAAAGGCAGATAATAGAAGGCATCTTACCATGCAGGTGTCATCACAAGCAACATAAACTTAACACATGAAGACCTCAGAGCCAGTAAAAAATACCAGCTTGAGAGAGAACTCAGTGAAGGAGCAAGAAAGTTAAGCTAATTCTTATTAGGCATGGGTCAAAAGTCTTCTATCTGGGGCTTATATTTTTTATGCACATTACCATGCAAACAGACACAGAAGGCTACGGGAGTCAAACACAAAAACCAAAACCAAAAAACAAACAACCAAACAAACAAAAACTTTTGGGAAGAGACATAGAGATGCTGGTAATGCAAGTGTGGCCAGAATGCACTGAAGTGCTAAGGCACAAGGAAAGGGAAGGCATCATAAGTGTCTGTTATAATTATATTCTGCCCGAATCTTTTCAGATATTACTCTATTTCTTCTTCACTTTATTTATATTCACATTCTATCTTCTGTAATACCTCTTGAGCTTTTACGGAATTTATTCTCTCTTATGATATTGCAATTTAATATTTGTTTTGGAAATAATTTTCCCTTCAGTCATTCTCCTAAATTCTTTCCATTTGTGTTTTGTAGCCTCTGTTTCTAGACACCACCTCTTGTTTGTCACTCTGAGTTTCTGTACATGCTTTGAATTCTTTCATCACAACTGTAACTGCTCTATTAGTTTTTCAAATTCATGTCAGATTATTGTGACACAATATTCCTATATTCCAGGGTGGATTTTCTGTATTAGTTTATTTTGGGAGGATTTGAACTTTATTTTTAAAATCTTTTTTGTTCAATTTAATATGCTTGTGCAGTTTTATTGTAGATTTTTAATCCTGGAGCAACTTGAATATTTTTGACTACTTATTAGCAGAAAGGTCTCATAATATTTTCTGCCATATGGTTAATTAACTATGCAAGTTAATTAAAACTTACATAGTTTTAATTAATATGTAAGTTGAGGATTTGTTTGTTGGTTTGTTTGTTTTCTATTCAACTTGTTTCAATATGGCTACAGGTAGAGCTGTAGTTGGATTCAGATCCAGAACTCATAATTAATTTAAGAAATATTTTTGCCCTGGCTGGCGTAGCTCAGTGGATTGAGCGCGGGCTGGGAACCAAAGTGTTCCAGGTTCGATTCCCAGCCAGGGTACATTCCTGGGTTGCAGCCATGACCCCCAGCAACCGCACATTGATGTTTCTCTCTCTCTCTCTCTCCCTCCCTCCCTCCCTCCTTCCCTCCTTTCCCTCTCTAAAAAGAAAGAAAGAAAGAAAGAAAGAAAGAAAGAAAGAAAGAAAGAAAGAAAGAAAGAAAGAAAGATTTTAATAAATGTACTTATGAATTTATTTTTTATTTTCAGAAGTTTAATAATTTGACATTTTCTTCAGATACTCTGTTTTCCCTTAACTTTAATAATATTTTCATTCAAAATAATTGTAAATCCACATTCAGTTTTAAGAAATAATACAGAGAGATCCCCTGACTTTACCCAGTTCCCCAAAATGGTAACATCTTCTATAGCCACAGTACAATACTATAACCAGTATGTAGCACAAAAAGGCATTAATAAAATCCATCAACCTTATTCAGACTTAACCAGCTTTACATGCTATATTAGCTCTATGTGATTTCAAAACATGTAGATTGCCCTGGTTGGTGTAGCTCAGTGGACTGAGCGCGAGCTGCAAACCAAAGTGTCACAGGTTCAATTCCCAGTCAGGCCACATACCTGGGTTGCAGGCCACGACCCCCAGCAACCACACGTTGATGTTTCTCTCTCTTTCTCTCTTTCTCCCTCCCTTCCCTCTCTAAAAATAAAATAAAAAAAAAATAAAAAATCTTAAATAAAAAGAATAAAAGTTTGCTGTGTTCTCAAAACAAAAAACAAAAAACAAACAAAAAAAAAACATGTAGATTTGTGTCATAGCCTCCACACACTTATGATATAGAAGAGTTCCATCACTTGTGCTATTCATTTTTGCCATAGACTCCCTCCTTCATCCCTTTCCCTAACTCCTGGAAACAACTAATCTGTTCTCTATCTCCATGCCTGTTACATGAATGGAGTCATATAGCATGTAAGCTTTGAGACTGGAATTATCACTAAACTTAATAAAATCGAGATCCATCAAATGTAGGTGGATATCGATAGCTGTCCCTTTTTTTCTCTGAATGATATTTCACAATATGTATGGTTTAACACTGTTTGTTAAATAATTTCATTCTTTATATATTGGAATATCACAGCATACATATTTTGGGTCAATTTCAAATTATAATATAATTTGTAACTATTGCAGTGAAAATTGTCCTCTTTATTACATCTTCTAAACTCTTCCTCAAAGGGGATTACAAAGTTTTCAAATTCTGACTATGAGATTACTTTTAATCTAAAAAAAATTCTTAGTAGGTATCATGACCACCTTATAACAACAAAATGATCCTAGTTTTTTCCCATCTCTTGCATCATTGATGTCATTTATTTTACACACACACATATACATATATATGCATATAAAAACATATGTAAGCATACTTATAGCATACATGCTATAAGGCTTAATTTCACTTATATATAAGCATACATATATATCAAACACAACATATATGCATAAATATATACAAGTGAATATATTGTTGCTATCATTATGAACAAATTTATGTTAGATTAAGAATAAAAAATAAAAGTTTTCATTTTACTTTCATGTATTCTTTTGTAAATACTTTTCCATTTTTGTATAGATCTGAGTTTCTGACCTATATTATTTGTCTTCTCACTAAAGAATTTCTTTTAAGGTATGTCTACTTGCAACAAATTCCATCCATTTTTGTTTATTTAAGAAAGTCTATATTTCTCCTTTACTTTTGAAGCATAATTTTATGGGGTGTAAAATTCGAGATTGGTGGGATTTTCTTTTTCTCTCTCTCCTTCAGCTTAAAATATTTTACCCCACTCTCTTTTGACTAACACAATTTTTTGAGAAGTTAAATATAATTCTTATACTTTTCCTCTATAGTTAAAAGTTCTTAGTCTTAATTTTCCCTGTGGCTCTTTTTAGAAATTTTTCTTTATCTTTGATTTCCTGTAGTTCAATAATATTTTGAGGTATAGATTTTGTTGTTGTTATTTTGTTTTGCATTGGTTTTTGGATATTTATCCTATTTGTTGTTCTTTGCATTTCCTGCATCTGTGGTTTGGTTTCTGACATTAATTTGGATATATTCTCAGTAATTATTGTTTCAAATATGTCTTCCATTCCTTTCTTTTTTCTTTAGGAATTTTCATTATTCATGTGTTACTCTTTTTATAGTTGGGCCACAGTCCATGAGTATTCTCTTCTGATTTTTACCAATCTTCTTCTCTTTGCTTTTCTATTTTGGAGATTTCTATTGATATATCATCTGACTCTGAGATAATTTCCTTAGCCCTGTCCAGTCTATGAATATGCTCATCAAAGGCATTCTTTATTTCTGTTACAGTGTTTTTGATTTGTAGCATATCTTTTTGGATCTCTCCTAGAATTTTCATCTTTCTGCCTATCATGCCCATCTGTTTGTTCATGCTGGTTACCCTACCCATTAGAAACCTTGGCATATTAATCACATGTTGTTGTTTTTTTAATTCCCAGTCAGATGATTTCAACATCACTGCCATATCTGATCTTCTGCTTACCCTGTCTTTTCAAGTTATGTTTGTTGTCTTTCGATATTCCCTATAATTTTTCTTGATAGCCAGTTATGATGGACTAGGTAAAAGTATCTGTTGAAAATAAGCCTTTACTAATGTAGTGGTAAATTGGTTATGGTAAAGATAGTGTTCCATACTCTTATGGTTAAGTCTCAGTCATTTAGGGATAATGTGCATCTGGAAGATGAATTTCACAAGTACTTCTTAGTTCTCCCTCCTCCCTTTTTAATGGAACAAAATAGTGTGGGCTAGAGTTGTGAATTTCCACCAGGTCATACAGGTTTTATAAAAATTATAGGTGAACTATTATTTAACCTGAGCAGTTTAGGTTCTGGTTAAATAATTTCTCCTGAAGGCAAGGCCTTGTTAAGAAGAACAAAGCACTACTGATTATTTCAAATCTTCTTCCAAGAAGCATGAAGAGGTTCTTCCCTAATATTTATTTTGAAAAACTAGTCCAGTTCATGGAGGTAAACTCACAAAAATGTGAAAATTGTGGAGATCCTCTATGATTAGATCCTTATGAAGTTTTCAACTCTCAGGCTTGTCCACTCTGAGCCTCCAGTAATTCATTCAGCAATTACAGTTTGTCTTTGCCTCCTTGGGCACCAATTTCTCTTTGTGAGTCTGTGTTCTGTTAAGTCTTGACTCCTTGTCTTCCTCAGTCTGTCTTTCCCTCCCTTACAGATCCAAGAAGAGTTATTGATTTTTTTCAGTTTGTTCAGCTTTTTATTTGTTGTTAGGATAAAGTGGTGATTTCCAAGTTCTTTACATGGGAACCAGAAAACAGACCCAGATATTTTTTTTGAACTGGTGGCTGTATTGTGTATCCATGTGCTTTGGGCTTTGGAACATCCTTACATGGTAATTTTGCTTGTTTTATGTTTGTCATAGTCAATCTGTCATACTCAGTCTTCTCAATATCAATTGTTTTCAATTATATTAAGTTCTTACTTTTGAGGTTATACAGAAAATATTTGAAAATTTAAAGAAATAAATCCAAAAATCAACATGTATTCCCCTAAACATATTTTTTCTTAAAGTAACATTTTATATGTCAATAGTGATATACATGAAGCAGGCAGTTAGTGTTTTAAATAAAATGTTAAAAAAAAACAAGATGGAGGTAGGGGCATATGAAAAGAGACAGTGTTAGCTCTGACCAGATCAGGGTAAGAGATGTGCATTACTGACAGTGTGTCCTCTTTATTTTTCCCCAATACTCAGCTTTCCTCCTAAACACACCCCTATGTAATGCAAAGTAGTTGCTAATTCTTCTCAAAATGCAGGATGAAAACAACACTGCTTCACTAAGCTGAACAGTTTGTCATTGACCATATGTGAGCATTTTGCTATTTGATTATGCAGCCAGAGGTCACAGTTCAAGCAAAGGAGGGAAGGATTGTGTTTTTGGAAATTGAGGCTGAGACCGTTTTATAAGGAGAGCTGATCATAAAAAGTAAGGGTTTAATTCTGTAGGCAATGGGCATCATTGATTGTTTTTTGAGCCAGGGATTAAAGTGATCTAATTATACTTTTAGAGAAAAGCTCAGGGAGAACTGTAGAATTGATTAGAGAAAAATGACTGAAAGCTACAGAGCCTGTTAACAGTTGTTTTGTATTTTCTTAAGTGTATAAATGCATAGCTCTAATAATGAAAGCAGTTAATATAAACACAAAATATAAGTTTAACTCATATCAAACATGCTTCAATTAGATGATGTGTGGATATGCTATATTCAAGAACACATGAGCATTTGGTTTAATGACATTTTCTATGATTAATCTTTCCTATGTTTCTTATGATCTCTATCCATTGGCCTTCACCTGATTATTACATCTGTGAATAATCTTGCACTGATAATTATTTCATTGAAATATTTTAAACTGGATATCTATAAATCTGTTATGGTAATTATAGTACCCTTAGAATATTTTCTTTTTAAAAGGAAATCCTATTTTCTTTAACTTATGAGAATGTTACAGTGTTGATAGAAAATATTTTCTCTTTTTATCTTAAATTCTCCACAATCATTCCTGAAAATAACCATATAATGGAATGGTTGATAACTTGAATGAGTTTAGGAACAATTTTTGACTCTGTAAATAAAAAAAAATTAAGTGATCACAGTATTCACAGGTATGAAAAATCTTTCTTCTCTTGTAAGATTTTGTGAATGCTCACAAAGTGATATAGAGAATCTATAGTTAGGTGTCTCTACATGAAGAAAAAAATATTTTAACTTGACTGAGTTCAGAAATTCAGGTACCAAATAGTTAAATATAGTAGATAAATTATTGGTACACAGAATTTTAAATTTCAGTCAACAAATTCATATTTTAATCAGAAATCTTTCCATAACAGTGTGTTATCACCTTGTCAGAAAATGTCCTCAGCATTGCATGACATGGTATTTTTCTTACTTCTCAGTCCTCTTTCCTTTCCACATAATATTCATCTTATCCTCCTCAGTTAGATTTGTTCTTATTTAAAGTAGGAAACACTCACTTCCATAATTCTACTAATTCTTTCACTTCATATTGTATTTGCAGATACTTTGAATCTACTAATTAAAATGGAAGGGGGTATTTGGATTTTCCAAGTTAGTGACAACAATTAAATTTGCTTTCAGTCAACATTCCTTGCTATCACAGCACTCAATATTTCTGCATTTTATTTTATCTGTTAAACAGTGTGTATTTTAAATCATAGAATACTTGTCTTCAAATTTACAATTTTATTCAGTATTAGCAAAAATTATTGAGGGAAAGTCTAATTTGATAAACCTATTGCCAAAAAAGACCAGATTAGGAAGATTACTTAATAAACATATGAGAGTTTATGATGGGCATCTGAGACAGTGGGATCCCAAATAAAGACATAATGAGACCTCTGAAAAAGTTATCTGAATTGGGGACACCATCTTTCTTTCATGATAGTTCTCTAATGTGCTGTGTGAGTTGCCAAATGCTTCAAACTACATCAAATATACTGTTATTTGTTCATGAGTAAAGAGGGTAAATAAAATGAGTGGATGCAAAAAATATATAATGAATAAATTTACAGATGGTTTAAGAAATGAATCAATGGTAGCACAGTACATGGATGAAAAAGTAGAATATAAAGATTAGAGCACAATATCAAATAAGGTAAATTATAAGGAAAGGCTAAGTTTAGATAATGTCATTTTACTTCTGATTCTTGGGCCTAGTTAAGAATTGTAGATCTGTTATGTTTACTGTTGGGAAGGGGTATAATATAAACATATAGTACATGTATTATATTCTACTAATGTAGTTCTATGTCAAAGCATTAAATATAATGCTTTTAGAGATGCATTCTTGCACGGGAGGAGGTAGTAGGTGGGGACTGCAGATGTTAATGTGGGAAATAGGTCTCAACATTTTTATGGTTATTTGAAATACTTTGGTCCTGGGAATACTAGATCCTGGCATACTGTAATTACTTGCTCATTTTTCATCCAACCAGTGGAAGAGGACTAAGATCCAAATTTTCTATTTAGCCTTCTAGTGATAATTGCTTGAAACTTGTAGTCAAACTCCATAACACATGGTAGAATCGGGGTGATTTAATAATTCATTCAGAATTTATCCTGTTTCAGTGCTATAACATTGCTCATCTCCGTCTTTATCTTGTTGGTTACAGCAGCTTGAGCTTCCAATATCCTTGACAGCCCCTGTCAATAGTGGTAGTTTTCTCTATGTTTGTCAATCATTGACTTCCTATTTTGAACTCTTATGTTAATTCAGTACGTTTCTTGTGTTTTATAACATATAGTGAGTATTCTTATATATCACATGTTGATTATTTGGTCAACATAATATTAAACACGTAATATACATTAATTATGCTAAAAGTAGTATTGATATTTTTCTGAAGAATTAATGGGTTAATTATTTAGATAAATATTACTGCAACTTACATTAATTTGGTCATAGAAATGGGTTATTTTCTAGGGGTATTCAATTAAAGTTTTTTTTAGTATAGTCTTTTAATACATATTAAAATACCACTTATTTATCAGTTAGTAGATACTCATGTTCAAGCCTATGTCACTTATGTCTAGGCACTATATTTTATTTCTTAAATTTGATGCTGTGGATTTCTTATTTTTATCTTAGATTCTTTTTTTGGTCACAGAAAACCATTCACTAGTGTCATGTACTTTCTCAACATTACAACTTGTGGGAGAGACAAACCAATACAGAGTATGAGTATGATTACTACTGCAGTCATGAAGCTCTGTAGCAGGTAAATAATTGTATAAACTGACCCTGGTGGCTACCATGAAACAGTCTATTTATTGCATTCTTAACGCGACTCTAATTAATATCATATCCAAAGCCATAAAATATTACTATTTCAGGTTGCAGATTATTGGTAACATTTGTTGCACAGGATAGTAGTTTAATGTGCAGTCAATGTTATAATTCACTGTTAATCTTTCAATACTGAACCTTTAAAGTGCCAGTTCTTAATAAATTACTACTCTAGTATCACTGGTTTGAACTCAACTCTAGATGAAAATGAGTTATTAAACTTGCAGCAAAACTGAAACATTAGAAAACTGTTGCCATTAAAAATGGATGTTACTATCTGTAATATTTCATAAGCAAGAAATTGGAGCATTGGATAACTAATCATAAAATTTGATAGCTTAACTTCTTTTTTTTAAAGCTTTTATTTATTTATTTTTAGAGAGGGAAGGGAGGGAGATAGATAGATAGAGAGAAACATCAATGTGTGGTTGCTGGGGGTCATGGCCTGCAACCCAGGCATGTAGTCTGACTGGGAATCCAACCTGCGACACTTTGGTTCACAGCCCACGGTCAACCCACTGAGCTACACCAGCCAGGGCAATAGCTTAACTTCTTATGGCAAAAGCTTTGCCATCCTATGAAATTAACAAAAAGCTATGTATAAATTTGAATACAATAGTTAAAGAAAACAATCTATGAAATCTGTTAGAAAGTTATGTATTTTGGAGATATTATTCTTATTCAGCAGGCACAAAACTTGTCAATTTCAATCAGTGTATATATTGAATATTTTCGACCTTTAACCTTGTGTAAACAAAAGATTTGCAGGTGTGGAGTGGATCAATAACTAAATAAAAATATCTATACAGTATTATTGTTTTTTTATCAGAACTCAGGGACCAGTGCACCTTGTTCTTAAGACAGTGCTAAGCATGCTTAGAAGATTCAAAACCAGAGAACTGCTATTAAGCTGTAGACTACAGTAAATATTTTATTAAAAAGTAAAGAACAGGTTTCTTTTGATAAAAGCGTCCTTGACATTGTAAGCCCTTTTAGAAACAGTTGATCCTTTGAAACTATTTACTTTTATTACTTGCTCTTAGTTTTTGCTTCCTTTCTTATGCTTTTAAAATAGTATATTCTTAAGCTATTATGGCACCAAAACTTTTGATTTCCTCTCAAATTTGATCAAATAGGCACAATGATCATCCTGCTACTATTGATCCCTGCTCTTAAAACTTGTAAAACATTAAATATTTATCAATAAAATATTTTTATAATGTGTATAGTCACCATCGAAGTATTTAGGTAAAACAATTCTTGTAAAGGACAATGAAGGAATTAAATAGAAATACTAGTGTGCATGCTTCTTTCCAACCCTCCTGTAACCCTGAAATTCTCTGTATTCATAAATCATGAGTACTGACACCAACAGAAGTGAGAAAGGACATATTCTCCGTTCAGAAGAAGGGCTATAAGATGGTAATGTAATGAATTCTAGTTTGAAATTGGAAATAACCTTCATATCCAAAGAAAAATCTCAATTTTGTAAATGCAGTTTTGTCAAGATTTTTAAATAAGTGTAGATATAATAAAACTTAAATTTGGAAAGTGGTGTAATTTAGACTTTTGGAAGAAGAGATAGGAGAACTTAGAATGAGAAAGATATTTTCTTGACATATTTTTGCTGTGAATATAGTTTGAGTGCATGTAGCAAAATACATCTCAATGATATTTAACTCACTTAACCTGCAATGGTTTGATGCTTTCTAAATACAACAAATATTTCTCCCTGGATATCATAAATTACACATTGTCAGGTACTAAAAATGTTCTGAGCAATAATTTGGAGAATTACAAATTATTTTCTAGGAATTGCCTGAAAATTGATGTAATGCTTGAATTTTTTATACTTTTTCCCACATACATACTATTGTGTTTCTTTACATCCTACTATATTTATACAAATATAAATATCTATAATTAACTTTACTGTAGATTTAGATGTCTTTATGTCTTACATATGAGGGTATGTTTCAGATTATTATGTAATTCAATTTAAATATTTTTCTTCCAGAGTTTCTTCTTTTTCAAGGGCCATTTCACACAGAAACATGTTTGTGCCTTAAATTGCTCCTCTGTGCTTATCTGTTTTTTATAGTTTTTAATAAAATGGATGTCTATTATGATGACCATGTATAATAACACTGATAAACCATGAACTATGAATGTAAGACAATGAATATTTAAAAGGGCAAATTTAATCTCAGGTTTTAGAATGTTTCCTTGTAAATTTTAATGATGTCATATAGGATTAACTGTGATATTGAAAAGCCTTTAAAAAAGTAAGCCTGATGTTCTTTTTATGAATTAATGTTTTAAACTCAAGCATCTTTATTTTTAAATTCTTTACCTATGAAAGATCTTAAAATATTTTTATTGAATTTTGCTAGATCTCTAGATTTTTGTAAACCATTCAATGACATATTTAATAGTTAAATAAAAGCTTTATTTTTTATTTCAAAATAAAATTCATATATATATATATATATATTTCCTGGATACCATCAAAGGTGTGTTACTCAAGGATTATAAAGAGGCATTTGGGGTAAAAAATGAAACCATTTGATTGCAGTCCATTTAATTCAGTGTTCAGTTCCTTGACATTCTACTAGTCATGTCAGTATAATTTCACATTCTCTTTCAATTGTAAGCAGATTACAAAACATCATGAGCCAAAATAAAGCATGTAAAGGGATCTTAAATCATGTTCCAGTGTGCCATTGCTAGCTGTGAGGTCTACATGTAAGCATCCTTGGAAGCAGTTTCCATATCGTTAAATCATATATCAAGCTGTAGGGATGAATAAAATTTGAAGACTCTGAAGTCCCAGTATGTTTTCTCAAATAAAGGACTATTACATATTTAAGTTCTAAACAATCATCATGTGTTTAGGGTAGCATTCAAACACATATTAATCTTCAACATTATAAATTACTTAATGTATTTCTACTTCATATATAATGTTTATACATTATGCTTTGTGTTATATAGAAGTATCAATATAGGGTGAAATTACATACTATTACTAGTGTAAATATAATTTATGTTATGTAGATGGCATTTTACTTATCAGTGAAGGATAATATTTAATATGTATACAAATATACAATTAAAAATCCTAAGGTTAGATTTCCTCCTTTATATTTAACTGGTGTATATTTGTGTTCAAGAATTGCAAGGAAGTTAAACTTAGGCAATTCCATAAGACAAAGGTTGTGATTTCATTAAAATACTTGTGATTTCATTAAAATACTTAAAATATTTTTACTTGAAATTTTAAAAATGTATAAATTTGGAAAAATACCTTTAGTGCATACAAACAAAAATATAAATTAAGGTCATTACTATATTGCATTTTGCTATTTTATGTGAATAATGACTTAAACACAATAGAAAATTTAGAAGAGCATAAAATGGCAAAAAGAAGAAATATAAGTAAGCAATAAACAGAACTGCATTTATTATCTTTACCATTGGAAAATTTAAAATCAGAGATATTATATTTCCATCTTTCAAGCTGACAAACATTAAAAGATTGGTGTCTAATAGTTTTATTGGGGATGTGAGAAAAAATACACAAGAGGAAGATTAGTCAATGTATATCAAAAGTCTAAAAATGGATCTTTGAATGTGGCAACTGCAATTTTAGGTATTTCTCATAAAGAAACAAATGTACAAGTGTACAGTGGTGAATCCAAAAGCATTTGCAGCCCTTCATACCACTGTCACCCTTCAGAGTCCTCCATCTCCTTACCATCATGGGTCCTGACACAGCTTGACAAAGGCTGCACACATTTCAATAGGCTTTCAAGTCATCATCAAATGTAATTACAAAGTTAATCTAAAATTTAATGACATGCATGGTTATTATGATGTGGTATATGTAAAAATGGCCAAGTATTCATTTAAATCACTGCAATTAGTATTATGCTTGGAGATTAAATCAAATGCCACCTCTATCCAAGAAATATTATTGAGATTTGCTAAGTACAAATAACTATACTATAGTTATTAAATAATGGGAAGTGACTTATCTAGTTTATGGGACTTAACTCATTCCATTCTTTACTATACTAATTTTCATACATATCAGACATTCCAGGAAAACTAAAGCTTACTCATGGTTACAATTGTTTATAAATATGCCAAAATATAAATTTATATGATGAATTTCAGAATGTGCAATTATGAATATAAATATTAATATTCTTATTATTTGATTGTGACCTCACTATATCATTCCCCATATCCCTCCACTTACCCAAATTGATTATAAAATATAAGAGTTACTATATTCCTTACTTAATTATTATTAAATATTTATAATTTTGGTAATGCTTTTTAAAGTTTCTACCATTATCCCTTCCAAAAAATATAAAATATAGAAATAGTTTTGCATGTATATGTTTCCAGGATATGACACTTTTTTCTGATGTCTAACACTTTAGTTTCAAAAAGTATATAAAAACAATGAATAAATTTAAAAATAGTTTAATTACACCATAAACAAAATTTATCAGGACTTATGTTTAATTCTGTATCAATGAGGTCAACCAAAGCATCATGAATTTTACCAGTTCTTGTTAACCACATATACACACTAAAATAAATATTGCTTCCTGAAGCAAATATGTATTATCTCTCCTCCATTGTTTTCATAAGTTAAGCATTTTGAAGAACCTTCTTCAGTGTAGACATAATGTTTACTCTGTCATAGTTGAAGGAAATTGGCAACATATTATCAACTGAATAAATACCAATTAGTTAAAATATAAATTAAAAAGGATGAACAGTGAGATATTTTAAGGTTTTTAATGCAAATATTTAAATGATGTTTCCTTGTTTTTTACAAAGCTGATTGGTAACAGAAATAATTGACTAAAGAAATAATTGTGAATCAATAAAATATATAATTTTTATGGTTATATTAGGACAAAAATGATATAAGAGCAAGGATTGAACTTTGGATTTATAACCTAAAAATCATGAGAGATAGGGGTAAGATAAAAGGATTTTTTCTTAGTGAGTCATTGATAATGCTAAATTATAAAATAAGTTCAATAAGTGAACTAAAAACTCATCAGTATAAAATAACATACATCACATGCACTTATTGTTCTATGTAAATTAAAGAGTTTTAAAATAAACAAGGAAAAGACTTTGAAAGTTGGAGACTGGAGTTAATAAATGAATGGTGTTTAAATTTGCTGGGAGGTATAAATGACCCCAGAAAAGTTCCCTTTGGGAGATTTTCACTGAACGAGAGATATTTTTGTTACCACTGAGGATTAACATCACTAGACTATTTCCAAGGCTTTTTTTTTATATCAATACTTTTTTAAAAGATTTTATTTATTATTTACTTTTAGAGAGGGAAGGGAGACAGAGTGAGAGAGAGAAACATTAATGTGCGGTTGCTGGGGGTTATGGCCTGCAACCCAGGCACGTACCCTGGCTGGGAATCAAACCTGGGGCACTTTTTGGTTCCCAGCCCGCACTCAGTCCACTGAGCTACGCCAACCAGGGCTATTTCCAAGACTTTTTAAAGAGGATCTTGGTATTATGTAAGGGATAAGTGATTTCACTGTGAATTGATACAGAATCTGTAAATCTGGTGCAAAATATTAACTAAGATTGAACAAAAAATACTTCACACACACACACAAACATTATACCTATCTTTTTTAACTTTATTTTTATTGTTGATACTATTACAGATGTCTCCCCTTTCCCCCCTTGCATACCTCGCCCAGTGCCCCCTTCCCTCTGGCCATTACCATACTGTTGTCTGTATCTCTGGATTATTATATATATATAATAATTATATATATATATATATATATATATATATATATATAAAATCTTTGGCTAATCCTTTATAGCAGTTGTCCTGCTATTTCCAGGGTTTTCCACTAATTGGATAGAATCACTAACCATTCTTAGTTCTTAACATAATTTTGCTCAAATGAAATTTAGTTCACTCCTAATTCCAGTATGATACACTGTGATTGTAATTATCAATATCAGTTTATGGTTTGAAGCATTATTGTAAATAGCATTTTTAAGAATTGTTTTAATATTACAGAGTTTTTATTTAACTCTAATGGAGCTAATAAAGGTGAAAAATTCTACATGGCATACTCCCAAACTTGATCTCTAGTGAAAATTCCACTTTTTCATTGTATGGTGACTGTTAATCTATTACCATTCTCAAAATTTGTTAAGGAAATAATAATGTACATAGTTTGGAAACACAACAGTCAGAATCTAATTATAGTTATGTCAGGAATAATTTATTCACTGCTATCATAACAATAAAACGTAGAGTTACTCAATAACTTACATAACGACTTGACAAAAGGAAAATATTTTATTGTTTATGACATGTATTTTTAAACCAAATGTAAAACAGATTGTCTTACAATCACATACCACTTTTCCCCCTACATTTGGAAAAGTAGATGCAATGTTGATTTTCTCTTCTCCGATTTTGGCCAATACTATAAATTGTCACAAAGAGAAAATATAAAAGTTATTATAAATTCGTAATGTTTTTTTTTAATATACTCTGTTCCTTTAAAACACATTTTTCTGAAAACAATTAAACTTGTATCAACTCCCAAGGAAAATATTTAGTCCTTATATCATATAGAGATTTATCATCATCTTTAAAAGTTAATGCTCAATGATAACAAAAATATTTCTCATTCAATAAAAATCCCCTAAAGGGAATTTTTCTTGTCATTTATACTTCTTAGGAATTTTAAATAGCATGCATCTATTAACTCCAGTCTCACACTTCCAAAATCTTTTACCTGCTTGTTTTTTAAGTCAATTTCAAATGATACACTTATTTAAGTCATTTAATTTTACAAAAGATGTATGATGAGTTAACTGAAGTATTGTTTTGCCAACCAGAAATATTTTGCATATATGTAAAAATAACATATCACTTAGAATGAAAACAACTTAGTACTAAATCATCCTGGCAATTAATATAAACTTTGGTGTACGAGTTTACATTTTTGATCATTTTATTCCAAATTTTGAAAGTGTTGTCTTACATCTTCTATTCTACTTCACCCTGGTTATAAAACAGTGTTATTTTATTTTAACCAACATTTAGAATACACATATCCATTCAAAGGTAACTGCAAGAAAAGAGTTCCAAATGGGACTGAGGAATTAAATATATTTATTAAATTCAGTATTCCATTAGCAACATTTTAAACAAAACAGTGGATATTTTATCTATATTTTTGGAAAAGTAAAATATTTAAATATTTATTCATTTTTCTCTATGTATATTTTATATGAATAAAATATGCACAGAGACACATACAAACATATACATGCAAACACACCTCCAAACTTAAACAGGACTTTCTAAGCTCCCCCATATAGTCAAAATGATGGTGGCCTTGGTTTCCCAAACCATGTGTTGAGGTCCTAGGCAGTGGTAAAGCAAATGCACAGGGGCACAGTGGGGATTTAATTTTCCAGGAAAACACAGTAACACCTGTTAAAT